>NW_013670280.1:14939-19377 GCF_000517525.1 Limulus polyphemus
CCTCCTGTTTTAGACGTTCATACTCCTACTGGAGACGTTCCTGTGCCAAGGACAACTTCTGGTTGGTGCTAAAAATTGAGGAATAAAATTTTATCTGTGATGATATATATCAAAAACAAAAATTCCACATTAGATCCTTTAGTTTTTATTATCTCTGTCAAAATCTGCTTAATCTTAGGATTACCAACATTACATCAGATTTTAAAGATATTTTTCATACACCAAAAAAAAGGTGAACAAAAGTACCAATAATATCTTTATTAATCCAACTAATTACTGGTAAAGTATCTCGTAACAAATGAGGGTTTCATACAATCCTTTAGTTAGTTTCTTACACTAAGCAAAGAAAACAACAAAATTATTCAATATTAAGCAATATGAGGGTCTCATCCATAGTGATGTAAATACGTCACTACTTAGAGGGATAACGGACAAGTTTTCTTGAAGAGCTCTGACCCTGTTTGTTTCTTTACAAATTTTGTTTGAAGATTTACACTCACTCTCTCAGCTGTTCAATCAGTTCTTGTTTGCTTGATATCTCATTCCTGAGAGAGGCCAACTGTTTCTGATGAGTTTCCCGATGCTTCTCAATCTGCTGTTCTAAAGCTTCCTTCATTTTTTCTGCTGTGTTTCTTTCTTTTTCTTTCTCTTTTGATGTTAAAATGTGCATCTCTTCTACAAAGTTAACAAAAAAGACATACTCTTCTGGAGTCAGCATTTCAAATTAAAGAATGCTGAAAATCAACTGCAGAATTTTTAATGAAAAACTTTTATTTTACAATAAAAACAAAGTAGTTGAGATTATCAGAATCTGACAACAATCAGGATGGCAACACTTTACTAGAGTGAAATCAATATATAAAAAATTTTCTGAGAAATTTCTTTTATCTTTTATAAATACAATTTATTGTTGTTGACAGAACACTATTTTTAATTGTTTCATTCAGACCAAACTTTTAAGATTTTTCTTTAAACATTTCTGTTCCTATTCTAGTTTTAGTGAATGAGAAACAAAAAGAAAAAAATTTAAAAACTTATGAATTCAAGTTGTTCCTATATTCTAATTAATTAACATAACTTTCAATATGAAACTGTTTCATCTATGAAGTATCTTTAATTATATAATTACAAATCTCTTTCTACATAGAAATCAAAATATAAACATCACTACATTTTATTACATTTATCAAATAATTACTTGGATCCAGTAATGTATCTGGCTTTGGATCCATTACATTGATAATAATTTCTGTTTTTGGATCGAGTAATCTAATAGTGTTTCTGGCTTTGGATCCATTAACCTGATAATAATTCCTGTTTTGGATTGAGTAATTAATCTAATAATGTTTCTGGCTTTGAATCCAGTAATCTGATAGTGTTTCTGGCTTTGAATCCAGTAATCTGATAGTGTTTCTGGCTTTGAATCTACTAATCTGATAGCATTTCTGGCTTTGAATCCAGTAATCTAATCATGTTTCTGGCTTTGAATCCAGTTATCTAACCATGTTTCTGGCTTTGAATCCAGTAATCTAATAATGTTTCTGGCTTTGAATCCAGTAATCTAATAATGTTTCTGGCTTTGAATCCAGTAATCTGATAATGTTTCTGGCTTTGAATCCAGTAATCTAATAATGTTTCTGGCTTTGAATCCAGTAATCTGATAATGTTTCTGGCTTTGAATCCAGTAATCTGATAGCGTTTCTGGCTTTGAATCCAGTAATCTGATAGCGTTTCTGGCTTTGAATCCAGTAATCTGATAGCGTTTCTGGCTTTGAATCCAGTAATCTGATAATGTTTCTGGCTTTGAATCCAGTAATCTAATAATGTTGCTGGCTTTGAATCCAGTAATCTAATAATGTTTCTGGCTTTGGAATCACAAGTTAATTTTAACAAATGTAATGATTTTATTACAGATTTCTTTTCTTTTCAGAAAAGGTTAAACTGAAAATATAATTTTTACCTTTGATGAAAACAAATCTAATATAATCATTAAACAGTGTTTCATTGTATAATATCAAATTAGCCTACATAATATTATTCACAAATTAATTTAGGTTACTATACGGTATATTAAAAAAAAACACGTATCCCAATTTATGTCTCACTAGTGTATTTATGAGATTCAAGTTTCGATTCTTCACACTGAAAACTTAAAAACAATATATTTTAACATTATTTTCTACAGAGTTTGTGTATATTATTAATTCTAAGCTAGTATAATCCTGGTTATTCTGTTCTTACTTAAAAGAACGTTTCCAAACAGTTATATTTTTCATAATTTCTCATATAAAATTGTCTGTGAACAAAGAACACTTGTTCTTCTAAGCTATTAATATTAACAGATATAATAATTATTTATGTATTTGCTTCGAATTCTTTTTCCATGGCAACTACTATTAATTCTTTCAGTGACGGGTGGGTCCAATAAACATAACACACAGATATTAAAAACAAATAATTCACAGAAACATCTCTACAGCTTTACTTCTGGCACGAGCGAGTGTTGAAATAGCTGAGGAATAAATAGATCTTCCCTAGCACAAATCTAACAAGTGCTAACAAGTTGATTAGTTTAACCAGACCCCAGTGACTCTTTCTGTCAGAGTCTTCTTTCTGTTGCTGTAAAATAGCTGCAAGATCTATAAGAAAAATCTAAATTAATATATCTGTGGGAACTATTAAGACACAGAAAAGTTTACAACTGTCTTAAAGTTTAGAATTACACAATGAACTTCATGCAGACCTAACTGATATTAATAAGCAGAGTCTTAACCTTTTCAGAATTAAAATGAATTTTGAACAGGTACTTGATCCTGAAATACTGAAAGCCTTTCCTGGTTGAGTTTGTCTTGTGTTGTCAACAAACATAACAAATTTCTGTTACGTTACTAAAACATAATTCTCCACTGAATTGTTTAAGCTCTGTCTTCCCATCATAATTTAGGGTTTCTCATTCACATCAGGACAGTTCTCGTTGATGTTCACATTATGTGGAATTTGTTTTTTGTGATGAATTCTGAAGATTTTATTGAAAATTGCAGTTGCGAATAAAAGTATGTATAGCCTGTTGTGGAGAAATGGGTGTTAAGGTATTTCAGAGGTACGTACCTGTGTGGAGAAATGGGTGTTAAGGTATTTCAGAGGTACGTACCTGTTTAAAATTCATCTCAATTCTAAAAATGCAAAATTCAAACCGCCTGAAATACAATAAACCAGAACACTCACAATGATAAAGGGGATGAGAACCACTGAGAGTGAAAATCATACATAATCATCTCGACTACAATAAGGAAGTAGTGATTAGAATCCAGAATCACAGCTTGTACAACTAGAATTGAGGAAAATGAGAGGTGTGGACCAGCCTTATAGAAAGACTGGACTAAAGGATACTCAAAAATAAGGGATCTTCTCAGCAGGGTAACCCTTCAACTGTGGACAGTATTTGTTTATTGTAGTTGTGGAATCAATGGAGGGAATACAAATAGTGGCATAAACAGGTAGGAGGAATACTACGTCTTGTTCCTGTAGAGGAAGGTTCTCATGAGTGGACATGCTCCAGAAGCTGTAGCTCCTCTTCATCCATAGCTAAAAAACTTAACTAGCTAAATTAATGGACCCACCTGTTCCAACAACTTGAGGACAGTGAAGGGAATATCAAATAATAAAAGTCACAGATGATTCCAGTACTGATTGGAACTGAGACATCTAAGATATCTCTAAGGCCACACAAAAAACTGCATGCAGAGTTTGGAAAAGTACCTGCTGAGGCATCGTCATCCACTAGATGGCACCCTCTTTCCACTTCCAGAACGCAATGGAGTCCCAGCATACAATTTATAATTGTGTCTAGGACAAATGCAGTGGTTAACAAACATGCAAGAATCCGAACTTGGTAAATACATCTTAACATTGCCTGATTTCTTCAGCACTATGAAAAGATGAAAGTAAAAACCTGGGAATCCACAATTTGAGGATACTGGATCAGAAAATTATTGAACAAGGTGAGAATAATTTTCTCACAAAGACTCCATGATCCTCTCCAAAACCAAAGCAAGAGTTGAAAGTTTGAGCAAAACCCTACTAAAAGGCAAGAGGAAATATGAGGAACTGTGGAGGATAAAAATAAAGATTTCAAAATGGAATCTTGTAACAAAACTAGATACTAAAGGTATACATATACTGGTAAAGAAAGAAAAATAAGTGACCAGAGGCTTCATTAAGACCAGAGCCAGCTGATAAATCCTGCACCAGAGGCTTCATTAAGACCAGAGCCAGCTGATAAATCCTGCACCAGAGGCTTCATTAAGACCAGAGCCAGCTGATAAATCCTGCACCAGAGGCTTCATTAAGACCAGAGCCAGCTGATAAATCCTGCTCCTTAGACAAAGGTTAAAAAACCGGTGTGAAAGAACTCTCTACGTTAGGAGAAGACTGCCGA
>NW_013670280.1:20125-22690 GCF_000517525.1 Limulus polyphemus
ATAAATCCTGCACCAGAGGCTTCATTAAGACCAGAGCCAGCTGATAAATCCTGCACCAGAGGCTTCATTAAGACCAGAGCCAGCTGATAAATCCTGCTCCAGAGGCTTCATTAAGACCAGAGCCAGCTGATAAATCCTGCACCAGAGGCTTCATTAAGACCAGAGCCAGCTGATAAATCCTGCTCCAGAGGCTTCATTAAGACCAGAGCCAGCTGATAAATCCTACACCAGAGGCTTCATTAAGACCAGAGGTTAAAAAGCCGGTGTGAAAGAACTCTCTACGTTAGGAAAAGACTCCCGAAATAAGTTTAAAGAAGAATGAAGTATTAGCTTCAGAAGTAGCTTTAGCTACAGACTTCATCGGAAAAAAAAGATTGTACGTGATGTGAATGGTAACGTGCGAACAAGACAAATGTCAACAAGAAAATCTGATTTATGGCAGAGCTTATGTAAGAACTCCTGGCACATGCACATTAAGTCACATGGAAGATGGAAGAGTGTAGAATTATCGGTAAGTGCTCTTCAATTACATGGTTGTTGACAGCAAAAAAGGCATAAAGTATTTCAGAGTTAAGACCACCTGATTCGAAAACTAGGTTTAAGAAAAGAGAAATGAGCATAGTTACACCACTGTTAACAAGGTTGTGTTTTGTTTTTTACACTTTAACCTATACATCAGTAATATTAATCTAATTTTACATTCTTTCGTAACATAAATTGTTTGTATACTTTAGTGGCTAAAAAAATAGAGTTCTTCAGTACTAAGAAAGAGAAGTATTTGATGAGGTACCACTTGATAATCAACAGTATATGTTTGTCCAAGTTTAAGAAACAAGTTAATGACTATTTAAATCAAAACTCTTCTTCATCCAAATGTTTACCACAACCTGTTTGGAAAACATGTGCTACATAGAAGATTAAATGACTTGTTTCACTCTTACCAGCTGCTTTTAGTTTAGCACATTCTTCGTTAAGAGAATCAACTGATTCTTCCAACGAGCGTCTCTTGTTCTCCACATCTCGCATTGACTCTTGCAGTGACTTCACCTTGGCTTCATACTAAAAATATATATCAGTAAACAGTGAGGGTTAGACTTACTTTTATATCATATGATCAAATGGATTTAATATTATTAAACATTAGGAACATTGAAACCATCACAGCTCAACCATGTAATCCTGAATGTTTTATATATTTATATTTTTAGTATTGGGTTCCCAACAATCTAACCTTCACTGTTTACTGATATATATGTATGTATGTATATTTTTAGTATTGAGTTCACAACAATCTAACCCTCACTGTTTACTGATATATATGTATGTATATACGTATGTATATTTTTAGTATTGAGTTTACAACAATCTAATCCTCACTTGTAAACCAGAAATTATCATTAAACTTAAACATCTTGTTTTCTAAAACCATGTTCAAGTAGTCCTATTAAAGCTCACCAGCTTTATAAAGCTTTCACAAACTCAATTTTTTAGTAGTGAGAACACAAAAACAACATATTGTATTCACTTGCTCAAAATTAGTATTGCTAGAAGGTAGCAGATCTCAAACTGTTAGAAAGTAATTAGTGCTCGTATACAGAACACTAATCAGTTTGAGACCACCATTCTGACCTACCTAATAACCACTACCATATAATCATGAAACTAGTCATATTATAACTTTGAATGTACAAAATATATCTTCACAAAATTTGACAAGCTTTTAGTATACATTACTAATACGTTGTACACAAAAAATCAAATATTTTAATAAACAATTTTTTAATAAAGATTTGTCTATAAATGTTTGGAGTCAATCTGATATAGACTCTGGCTAGTCTGAGTGCAAGGTGATTTTCATGTTGATAATAATAATATATTCTAAATGAATATCAAAAGGTTTTCTTTTACTAAATCTTTATATTATATCTGTTATTGTTTCTACTCTAACACCAACTGTAGTGAAGTTAGCAACATGGGGTAAAAATATTAACTATATATATCTAAATTACCCTTTTAACTTCTAACACCAACTGTAGTGAAATTAGCAACATGGGGTAAAAATATTAACTATATATATCTAAATTACCCTTTTAAATTCTTACTAGAATGACTACATATTGTAAAAGACAATTGCACACTATCTAATCGTACAGCCAGAGATAAGTAATTTTTAAATGTGGATCCATTTAGTTCTTTTTCTTTACAGCTGCACCTTAGGATCTCTCAAGTACACCAAAAACATCTATCACAGCTGGACAGCTTTGTGTAAACAAATGATGAACTTATAAGAAGAAAGTCATAAATTATTTTTTTTTGATCTAGTCTAGTAAGTTTCTGATTTTTACATTTTAGTTACCTTTATAACAATGAATAAAAAATAGATAAAAAACAAGAAATTTAATACCTTAATACTGGTTACTGTGCTAATGTTAAACCTGACAGTAATGGTTACTGTGCTATGGGAAAACCTGACAGTACTGGTTACTGTGCTAGGGTAAAACCTGACAGTAATGGTTACTGTGCTATGGGAAAACCTGACAGTTATGGTTCCTGTGCTATGGTGAA
>NW_013670280.1:23514-27839 GCF_000517525.1 Limulus polyphemus
TCTGACAGTAATGGTTACTGTGCTATGGTAAAATCTGACAGTACTGGTTACTGTGCTATGGTAAAATCTGACAGTACTGGTTACTGTGCTATGGTAAAACCTGACAGTACTGGTTACTGTGCTAATGGTAAAACCTGACAGTACTGGTTACTGTGCTATGGGAAAACCTGACAGTACTGGTTACTGTGCTAAGGTAAAACCTGACAGTACTGGTTACTGTGCTAAGGTAAAACCTGACAGTACTGGTTACTGTGCTAAGGTAAAACCTGACAGTACTGGTTACTGTGCTAGGTAAAACCTGACAGTACTGGTTACTGTGCTAAGGTAAAACCTGACAGTAATGGTTACTGTGCTAAGGTAAAACCTGACAGTACTGTTTACTGTTGTAAGATAAAATACATCATTATAAACAAGTTTATATACTTACATCTCTTTCTGCTTTACAATTTACAGCAAATGTACTTGAGATTTACAACACATGAAAGATAATGAAGTAGGTGTAAAGTACTTGGCCACTTAATTTTGTTTTAAATCTTGGCTGAAGGCTGATAATAAATGTTATCTACATGAGAGAATATAACAATGGATTCACCAAACCACATACAAAGTACTCAAACATAAGACCACCAATAATTCATACAACACTGGGTGTCAACAGCTTCAAAAACATCACTAAATATTTATAAAGCTTCATGAAGTGGTAACAAGCTTTATTAGGTATGTATAAAGCTAATACTGTTACACTGTATTCCACAATGATGCCTAATTAATATTTATAATTAGAACTTTTTTCTAATTCACAAAGCTACACATTAAAAAAGATGTTGTATTATACATATCTAATTCATTTATTGAAAGGATAGTACTCCTTACCTGACTAATAAGAAGACGACACTGGATCATTTCTTTTTGGTTTGCCTCAATTTTCTTGTTACAATCTGACTGAAAGCTCTCTAACTGCTGACATTTCTGTTAACAGAAGCAAGTGACATAATCAATCATCTACCCAAAGTGTCATAATCAGTCTTCTACCCAAAGTGTTACAATCAGTCTTCTAAACAAAGTATCAGAACTAATCTTCTACACAAAGTATCAGAACTAATCTTCTACACACAAAGTGTCACAATCGGTCTTCTACCCAAAGTGTCACAATCGGTCTTCTACCCAAAGTGTCACAATCGGTCTTCTACCCAAAGTGTCACAATCGGTCTTCTACACACAAAGTGTCACAATCGGTCTTCTACACACAAAGTGTCACAATCGGTCTTCTACACACAAAGTGTCACAATCGGTCTTCTACCCAAAGTGTCACAATCGGTCTTCTACCCAAAGTGTCAGAATCGGTCTTCTACCCAAAGTGTCAGAATCGGTCTTCTACACAAAGTGTCACAATCAGTCTTCTTCCCAAAGTGTCACAATCAGTCTTCTACCCAAAGTGTCGGAATCAGTCTTCTACCCAAAGTGTCGGAATCAGTCTTCTACCCAAAGTGTCGGAATCAGTCTTCTACCCAAAGTGTCAGAATCAGTCTTCTACCCAAAATGTCACAATCAGTCTTCTACACAAAGTATCAGAATTAATCTTCTAGACAAAGTGTCAGAATTAATCTTCTAGACAAAGTATCAGAATCAATCTTCACTTTGTGTAGAATAATTCTGATACTTTGTTTAGAAGATTGATTCTGATACTTTGTCTAGAAGATTAATTCTGACACTTTGTCTAGAAGATTAATTCTGACACTTTGTTTAGAAGATTAATTCTGACACTTTGTCTAGATTAATTCTGATACTTTGTGTAGAATAATACTGGCACTTTGTTTAGAAGATTAATTCTGATACTTTGTTTAGAAGACTAATTCTGATACTTTGTTTAGAAGATTAATTCTGATACTTTGTTTAGAAGACTAATTCTGATACTTTGTTTAGAAGATTAATTCTGACACTTTGTGTAGAAGATTAATTCTGATACTTTGTTTAGAAGATTAATTCTGGCACTTTGTTTAGAAGATTAATTCTGACACTTTGTCTAGAAGATTAATTCTGACACTTTGTGTAGAATAATTCTGGCACTTTGTTTAGAAGATTAATTCTGACACTTTGTGTAGAATAATTCTGGCACTTTGTTTAGAAGATTAATTCTGATACTTTGTCTAGAAGATTAATTCTGACACTTTGTGTAGAATAATTCTGGCACTTTGTGTAGATTAATTCTGACACTTTGTGTAGAATAATTCTGATACTTTGTCTAGAAGATTAATTCTGAATTCTAGACAAAGTGTCAGAATTAATCTTCTAAACAAAGTGTCAGAATTAATCTTCTAAACAAAGTGTCAGAATTAATCTTCTAAACAAAGTGTCAGAATTAATCTTCTACACAAAGTGTCAGAATTAATCTTCTACACAAAGTGTAAGAATTAATCTTCTACACAAAGTGTAAGAATTAATCTTCAAGACAAAGTGTCAGAATTAATCTTCTAAACAAAGAATCAGAATTAATCTTGTATAAAAAATTTCAGATTAATGTTTTGAAAAACTCTTTAGAAAAATATGATACTGATTGTTGCACCAAATAAATAAATTGTACACAAAATATAACATTTATTCTTCCACAGTAACTTCAGATTGTACATTATATACCTAAAAATTAAAACAAGTCATTAATTATATTCAAAACATAAGGTTGAAAGCTGCACACAGAATATTGAGTGAAAAATGTATAAAAAAAAATATAAGATTGATAGTTATGTACAAAAATATAAGATCAATAGTTATACATAAAATATAAAGTTCATTGTCATGCATCAAACAAAGTTGAAAACTCTAAGTTCCATGAACACATCTTGATTATCACTGCTAAATAAAAGACTATTACTAACTGAATCTTCTAGTTTATAATTTACAGTTAGAAACTAATAAATAAACAGATAGTTAAAAACTTGAAATAAACTCATATATTTCTCCAAATATGGCAATCACCTGTTAAGAGTGCTCTACTAAACGAGAGAACAACGAGGTAATACAGAAAGTGACAAACTTCAGAAAACAGAAATGAGAAATTTTGTTAGTTGGCCTTTAAAAGAATAATTATTTTTGCCACTCTATTCTAGAAAACAGAAAAATTTAATTTTATTCAACATCTTCTTGTTAAAAGAAGAAAAATCTAACCAATTGTAGCCAGAATTATTTACTTTTCCTTCTTAAACACTTTATACACAGCAGGTGATTTTTACATACACACAAATGATATATACATTTTTACAAAATCTACCTGAGTTAAACCTGTAACTTCAGTCTTCATCTTGCTAATGTATAAACGGGCAAGAGTAAATTCCTCTTCAATTTTTCCACTCATATCTGTTGATGGCTGTAAGTAACAGGAAAAACTATTTTAAAAACAGGTATCAAAAATCACTTGTTTTTAATATACTATTTTCTTGGTGATAACTAAAGGTCAGTAACTCGAGTGAAAACATCTTTAGCAGTAGTTTGATAACGGCACACTTACAGATCACTATATACTGTCTAAATGTGGGACTTTTCACGTTTTACATCAATGAAATTACTATGGCATAACAACAAAGTAATTGAAGATAAATAGGATATTGGAGTTGAGGGAATAACACAATCAATTAATGTCATGAAAATAACCAATCGATTGAAGTTAGTGTTTCCAACTATCAAAATATTACCAGTATGATTTCTCGTTATTACTTTGATTTTAAGCCATGTCAGCCAAGGGGGCATTATAATGTGATGGTCACTCCTATTCATTGGTAAAGTATAACCTAAGATTTAGCGATGTTGCCTTCCTTCTGATTGGTTGATGGTGGCAGACAGCCTTAGTAGGTTTTCCACAACTCAAACAAACTTACCAACAGAACTCACACACAACACAACAGCTAGAACTACTTCTATTGGTGCAACAACATGTATGTCGTTCTACTTGTACACAACTAAAACAAACTTGTTCAGCTTCATATACATATAAACGGAACTCAACACAACAGCTAGAACTACTTCTGTTGGTGCAACAACACTCATGTCATTCTACTTGTACACAATTAAAACTTGTTCAGCTTCAGATACATATAAACAGAACTCACACACAACACAACACCTAGATCTACTTCTGTTGGTGCAACAACATGCATGTCGTTCTACTTGTACACAACTGAAACAAACTTGTTCAGCTTCAGATACATATAAACGGAACTCCACACAACAGCTAGTACTACTTCTGTTGGTGCAACAACATGTATGTCGTTCTACTTGTACACAACTAAAACAAACTTGTTTAGCTTCAGACACATATAAACAGAACTCACACA
>NW_013670280.1:28531-30162 GCF_000517525.1 Limulus polyphemus
AATATGTAACACCTTTAGTTGTTTAACTATAGACATGGACCAATAACAGTAACAATATGTGATACCTTTAGTTGTTTAACTACAGACATGGACCAATAACAGTAACAATATGTAACACCTTTAGTTGTTTAACTATAGACATGGACCAATAACAGTAACAATATGTGCTACCTTTAGTTGTTTAACTATAGACATGGACCAATAACAGTCTAACAATATGTAACACCTTTAGTTGTTTAACTACAGACATGGACCAATAACAGTAACAATATGTAACACCTTTAGTTGTTTAACTATAGACATGGACCAATAACAGTAACAATATGTGATACCTTTAGTTGTTTAACTACAGACATGGACCAATAACAGTAACAATATGTAACACCTTTAGTTGTTTAACTATAGACATAGACCAATAACAGTAACAATATGTGATTCCTTTAGTTGTTTAACTATAGACATGGACCAATAACAGTAACAATACGTAACACCTTTAGTTGTTTAACTAGAGAGAGTTAAAGGACAAGTACAAAGATATTGTCTAATACAGACCTGAGAAAGTTTTATTTTTCCAATTCATAATCAATGTCACAAAGTAATGTTTATATTCAGAAACAAAGTTACAGTAGTTTTAGTACTCTTCTGAAAATGTGTATGCAGAAACCTGAAGAACAGTAACTGTGTTTATTACAGGTTTCATACAACATCATGTGTATTATATTCTCATGTACAAAAAGTAACCTAACCCTCAGTTGTTGTACCTGGAGATGTTCATCATATTAAATAAAGGATAGTATGAAAAAAGATGAAGAAAGAAGCTGAAATTGCAAGATTAGTCTTAAGAGACTAACTGATTAGTTGAACGTAATTAACTAATAAGTCTGAAAATTAATAACTTATCAAATTTCACTAATCTCCCTGCTTCTCTGTCTGAAGTATTACAATACATACTTTCTTACCATTGTACTGGGGTCAGTGCTATCTGTATATAAAGAAAGGAATGAGATGAATGTATAATCACTAATTCATCAAACACAATATTGCACAGTGAGGTATTTGCTCTGAATTCATAACCTTATTGAAACTTGTTTAAAGACAGATGGGGTACTTACCTTCATATCTGTTGTGTTTCCACCAAGGATGCCCCCAACTTCCCCCAAATCCTTTAAGAGATTAGACAACATCTCAGTAACTCGTTTCCGTTGGTGGACACTGTGATCCTTCAGCTGCTGCAGTTCATTCTGGATTGAATTTAGCTGAGACTGTCAATTAAAAATAAAACACAAGATAAAAACAACTTTTATTAATTACTTTCATAACATTATTTTTACGTAAGAATTATAATTATCTTCCCATGATGGGGGGAGGGGGCTTGACAGATCAAGATTTGTTCAACTATGTTCTGCATACTAATCATAAAAGGAATCAGAAAACCAGTCTGATTTTTTTTCCTTTTTGTGATACAAGTTGAATTGAGCACTAGGTAACAATCTCAGGAATCATAATGGCTGGAGATGGCTTGAGTGGGTAATGAAGAAAAACTTTAATATAAGTTTAACATAACAATGTTGCGACAAGGTTTTGTCATCATCAGGTTATGTTAACCTTATATTAAAGTTTTTCTTCATTAC
>NW_013670280.1:30172-33200 GCF_000517525.1 Limulus polyphemus
AGACACATAACGTTTATTTTTCTTGTACGATTTCAGTAATAGTTTTATGTGTTGTATTAATTATTAAATGGCGGTATTTTTGTGCAGCTTTCGAAATAACTTAAATGCAGTCGTTTTGCAATTAAATACTGTCAAATATATATAAACTTCTAGAATAGTATGCATTCTTAAAACTGTATATGATCAGTTAGAATAATTATTAAAATATTTAGAACAAGCAGAGATATAACTACGGTTTCTACATTATGTTCTGTTAGAATACTCTATAGTTAGATTCACACATAAGTTTTCAGAAAATGACAACAAATGAACTAATTTATAAATATTATGAATTCTCGTTACCTAGCCCATGTGGTGGTGATATTAGCCTTTAGCCCTAGGTATCTAGCTTTTATAGCAGATTCGAACTCTTAGCTGCTAAATAGGAGAGTTGCGTGTTAGTAATGATTGGTATCACCTTGGGAAGATGCTAACTATACAAACGACATGAGAGAGACCATCTAATTCCAGGAGAGGTTGGGGTTCGTATAGTACCATAATGTTTTCAGGAAGATCAGCTTTTTACTTAGCAAAGATGAGAGAGATTACGCAACCGATCCAGCTTTGTCTTTTTGATTTTTCGTGTTCAAGTGTTTGACTCTGTAATTTTTTTTTCAGTTTATTACCCAATGGGAATTCTTGCTATAATTTTCATTTTCTTTTATCTAATTTCATTTTCAGTTAAAGTGCTTTTATATAGATTTCTATGAAAAGACGGAGACTTTTACTTCTAAACACACCCAGTACAATCAAAGAAATAATCACCAGATACTAATTATTCATTACTGTATGAGTTTTTGATTCTTAAAGACATTTTACTAGCTTATCAAAAGATGACCTTACAACTTCAAGGAGAGGTCTACTTAAAAAAAGGTGGTTAAATTAAGTTCAAATCAAACACTTTATTGTACTGGTAATTTTTATATTATTTTGTTTGCTAACAATTTGTTTTTAATTAGGAAAACTTGGATAGAGGGCAAAAACATAAAACTGTACTGATGCAACTTTGATGACAAGGAAACCACTTTAGATAATAAAGTTTAAAGACGGCTTGAATGGGTAATGAAGAAAACTTTATCACAAGTAACAAGTGTACAACGTTACGACTAGATTTTGTACTTGATGATGACAAAAGCTTGTTGAAACGTTGTAAATTTGTTACTTGTAATGAAGTTTTCTTCGTTACCTATTCAAGCTGTCTCTAAACTTTATAAAACTATACTGTAGGGAATTGATGCGAAAATATAAGCAGTGAAATTGGTGCTGCTATTTAGTGGCTATAAATATTATTTCTTGAAATTACTGTTCACTCTTTGCTGAACACAATTTTCTTCTTTTGATGTATTCATCACACTTTTAATTATATAATATTTTAATGTAAATTTTACACTCTTAATTGTTTCTTATAGATTGCTCTATGATTATAGTTGGTTTTCTTAAAGTTTTTATAAAGTGTTGAGAGTTCAACGATTTTTTTAATTAACAAAAAATAAAAACTTTCATCTTTAAGTTGTTTTTTTTTAAAGATCTAAATGACAAATTCTTTAGCTTGCCGCAATCACGGTATACAGATATTAAAACATGTACAAAGGAAAATTAATTTGTGATCATGGGAACAAATGCTATAAATTAAGTTGTTAGTTGGGGTGTGAAGCAAGTGGTTGCTATTGATCAGTCGATATCTTATGGTGGATCCAAGTTTACGTAAAGTAGAGCAGAGAATAAATAAAACAACCTTTAAGAGGAAGGTTTTCGTATTAATTATCTTGAACATGTATACCGTTTTAGTGTTTCGATATTTACAAATAAGCTCTTAATTCAGTTCTACGTAACTTTAACATTAGACAGCTTTTAATTGGTCAGTGCTCATTGTTTCTAAAATTGAAAAGGTACCACCTAATCAGGCTTATTAAGAGGGCCCCCCAGTGGTACAGCGGTATGTCTGCGGACTTACAACGCTAGAATCCGGGTATCGATACCCGTGGTGGGCAGAGCACAGATAGCCCACTGTGTAGCTTTGTGTTTAATTACCAACAAACAAACAACTATTAAGAGGATAAATGTTAACCTAAAAATCAAATAATGTCCCCGGTTCTATTTATAAATAACGTAACACATAGCAAAAAGATACTAAAATGGCTCATGGAAACAAACCCATAACGTAACTGAAAAGGTTTGACGACCTACATCAAAATTTGTCTATATGAAAACCTCGTCTCGTTTCATTTAACTTATCAAGATAATAATTTTGAAACAATTCTCCTGACTGAGACCTTGCAACCAATATTTTGTAATACTCTGTGTTTGTATATGTGTGTGTGTGTAAAAACTGGTGAGAGTGTATTGCTATGGAATTGTATTACTTGATAGAAATAAGGTTTTAAAGGTGCTGAGGATTTTCACTTCTTGTGACACTTGAATTATATAATATCATAAAGCTTATAAATCAGCTCTCCTTTCTCAGGCTTCTGACGCTATTATTGCGCCATTTTTTTGTTTAAAGTATTTTTTGTCTGTGTAATTTCATGTCCAGTTATGACTATTTCTACACTAGATTTAGAAGTGAAACAGGTCTGATCAGATCACTAGATATAAAAACCTTATGTTTTCACATTGTAATAGTTATGACGCCTAAATGAAAGGGTGATTAAATGTAAACAAACCGAAACCCAGAAATTAATTTGTGGTCTAAAACCTGCTGGCAATCTAACCTATATAAAAACCACTGTGTGTCACGGCACGTCACGCTTGATTTCTCGAAATAGGAAGAGCCATAAAAGCCAAAATGCATTTATCCAGATAGAATAGTTTGATTACTGTCTGTCCATTATGATTTTAGTGATGGAGGTACAAGGGGGCCGTGAGGGGGTACCGTGAAACCTTATAAGTGTAGTAAGTATTGGTATAATAAGCCTAAAGTAACGACATAGTATGGGATCACCTAGCCTAAAGCCAAGTGCATGAAATTTATCACAAAAGTAAAAATGTC
>NW_013670280.1:34142-37149 GCF_000517525.1 Limulus polyphemus
CGCGACCCGCAGATTGCGAGTCGAGCGTCCTAACCACCTGGCCATGCCGGGCCTATTCGTTGGTAAAAGAGTAGCCCAAGAGCTGGCGGTGGATCGTGATGACTAGCTGCCATCCCTCTAGTCTTATAATGCTTAATTAGGGACGGCTAGCGGAAATTGCCCTCGTGTAGCTTTGCGCGAAATTCAAAACAAACAAACAAACAATAAAAAACTATTATTTTTTCATATTAACATGTATTTTGAATATGTCATTCAAGTAAAGTATAAATCTATTCATCTACGCATACAACTGACGCTTATTAATCTTGATCTCATGGTTAGCGTACTGGTCTGTGGATTGAGAGATCCAAGATTACAATATATTGCTGAACATATTCCAAATTTTCAGCTGTGGGAGTTTTATACAAAGGACAGCCAAGTCCACGTTTCGGCTTAAAGTAGGCGTATCCGTGTAGGCGGCGTTTGCTGTTGACTAGTTCTCTTTTCATCGGTCAGGAGTTCTAAATTAGGGACCATATGCCTGAACCTTGAAGTCTTTATTTGGTTGTTTAGCCAAAGTATTGCACGAGTTATTACTATTCAGGTTAACAATACTAACTACCTTCCAAGAAGATCTTAGACGACTATCTGGAACTATAAATCTAACGATTATTTGCCTGAACGCGGGTTGGCTCGGTGACTTATGTCAATCGTTAGGACTCTCACTTCTACGATAGTTAACTTTACGACGAATATTTTCTTGCCCGTAACTTTACTCTCTTCTGCTATTGTCTGTCCACTGTTTCCGCTCGTCTCACACTATTTATAGGTTATCACATAATCGTCTGTCCGCCTTATAGAAATCTATATTATCGACGTCAATGTATTGCACACGACGTTCGATAGTCTCAACATCAATAAATTATAAACACAACTTCCTATAATCATCTGCTTTTAACTTTTATTATAACAAAAACTAAACAATAAATAAAATATTCACTCAAAAAATAAATTAATCAGTAGTATCTAAACTATACAGTCTTTTGTTAGGGTGCTGCTGACTTTTTGCCTTTGAGCTTTTTAACTGGTAGCTTTCATCTATTACACGTATGTTTTGATACAAGAACTTCAGAAACAGTTAATGATTCTGGAACAACTTTTGAAAAATCTGAAGCTTTTTGTATAATTTGTTACGTATTGAGACTTTGAAACAATGCAAAGCCATATTAAATAATTTAACGTTTAATATTTGAGATGTGCCTTGGATTTAGTGTTTAGAAATATGCCGATATTTTATTTTATTTATGCTATTCGCCAACAAGATTGATTCACACCGTTTTCGTTTTGACACAAATACGTTTTAATATATATATGTATATATACAACACTATAATTTACAACAGCAACTCTTATTATTAGTTATTACAAACAAAGTCTCATAAACAGAAGTTTCATTAACTTACAAATAGCCTAAAACCGTCGTCCTAGTTCAGAGTCTCCTTGATATCCAGCGAGTTGTACGTACATATACATTTGGCGGGAAGCTAGCTAGCTTTGTCAGGCACTGAATTGTTGGATCGTTGAAGTATGATAATATTTTCACAAAATCACTAATGTCCGATGAAAAATTAGGTGAGACACACTTTCTAGAACCTTCTTATAATACCGGATACGGAAATGGATAATATTGTTGATTCTTGTTCACGAATGTTCTACAATCTTGGAGAATTGGCGGGAATTTCGCCATACGTAACTAACACCGTAAGCTATATACGCCTTCAAATATAAACTTATTCGAAACAAACGTTGACATTAAAATAAATATATCATAAATTCGTTATACGCAACACATATCTGATAATACAAGTCGCGCCTATTTCTAAATACAAATTCAATCCAAACAACGTTCATATTAAAAATAAGTGCATAATAATAAATTCGTTACAAATTTTACACTATTTGTATAATAAGAATGTTTGTTTGTTTGTAATTAAGCACAAAGCTACACAATGGGCTATATGTGCTCTGCCCACCGAAACCCGGATTCTAGCGTTGTAAGTCCGCAAAGATACCGCTGTGCCACTGGGGGACTAATAAGAATGTCCGTCTTGAATCACAAGTTGAATATTTTGGTAACATTTAAGCAAACCGTTCTCTCCATATATTTTTTAGTTTATATTTATAAAGCAGACCCACAGTTTTCGTTTTGAGATTTGTAAGTTCAAATAGTTTGTCAACTGATGATAGAGCTTTGCCAATTATAAACAAGAATTATTTAGTTCTAAATGGTTCCGTGGTAGGAAAATTTTCGCGTCTTTTTGTACAAACAACTGGTTTGAAAGAAATATTCTATATTCACTTCTTCTGTCAGATTCTTTTAGTGATGTTAAGTCTGATGTAAGTCTATTATCGTAGTATTCTTTTAAGAATGAGACTGGATGTTCCTGATGTTTTATAGCTACATTTATTTGCATTTTATAACTCTGCATTACTTATTCTATTTGATTGTACTATAAGGTCATACCAAATAAATAAACAAAAAAATTAAAAAAGATGTTAGTTCATGAGTTGCCTGTGAAACTGCCTTGTTCCTAATCATTGAAACATTTGAGATATATAGTTCAATGTATTTCGAACATTCGGAAACTTGATACTGAGCTGTTTTCAGTTTAACGCTCTCATCTTGTATCTGTTAATTATTTTACTGACAGAAAAAGCACAGTTTTGTAAGAAAGTTTTCTGTTTGGCAAAAGAAGCTGAAAATAATGGATATATTATTTCTAGAATTCCAAAAAATGTGGCTGCTCTTGTTGACGAATGAGCAATATCGCTAAAGACTAGCTTTGAATTGTGGCAGTAAAATGTAATATAAAATGCTGTAGGATTTTTTCTCGATGTTCTATGATTGCACTCTTCGATGCTGCACTTTCACATTAATATACTTTAATATAGTTGTCATTGTCCTGACCTATACTGCTTTTAACACTATCTTCTTTAAGGACTGAATGTAAAACGTAGGGTTAAAAAT
>NW_013670280.1:37244-52694 GCF_000517525.1 Limulus polyphemus
TACACTGCTAAGTTAGGGACGGCTAGCGCAGATAGCCCTCGTGTAGCTTTGCGCGAAATTCCAAAACAAACAAACCTAATAATAATGTCTTATGACAAGTATATTTTATAACAATGTATATATTGTTCAATTTCTTATTGCAGAACTACATTAAAGTAAATGTTGCTAACAAAACGCAAAGACTTACGTGAAATATAAACATGAAAAATCCACTGACCTGTGGACAGTATGAATTTTTATGAATGAAATTTCCAAGCAGTGTGTATCAAATTCCACTCACATTCATAGAATATTTCTTGTTTGTTTCAAACTTTCCAGCTCTAAATTATTTCTGCCACAAAAAGACCTACAAGAGATATATTGCGAATATCCGCACTGAATAAAATCGCATCATTCTATACGTTTTGTTTGCATAGTTCATTTTTAATCATTCTTTTATTTGCTTCTTACTTTTGCGTGTAAATTCATACTTCAATGGATTGGGCGTAGTCTAGTGATTTGAATATCTGGACAGTGAATCCAGGATTTCTGGTTTGGTTCCTGTTGTCGTAAAAATGCACTGTAAGAGTCCCATTATTCGGTCAGACAAAAGTAGCTTAAAAGTTGTGGTGGGTTCTGTTGTTTAGCTACCTTCCCTCTAGTCTATCAGTTCAAAATAAAGGACTGGCATGGGTAGATTTCGCGAAGTTATGAAAGAAATAAACAATTTATTCAATATTTGGTCCACTTGTATACTTCACATATTTCGACATGTATATATATTTGGCCCGTATTTCAAACCAATTTCACAATACAACCTTTCACATGTAAAAAAAATTACAAAAATAATCCTCCTCGCTTCCATAATAAAGTGATATAGATAGAAAAAATCTATTCTTGTTCTGTTTGTTTGTTTTTTGTCATCACCTTAAGAAGAAAACGTAATTGAGGAGAAAGGCATATTACCCATGTTTGGTCGGAACTGGCAACAAGTGAAACAACTGGAGTCAAATTTCAATAATTTTTTGGGGGATAATTCATTCAGGAAAACGTTGTTTGGAGACGCAATATACACGATATGAAAGTGTACTAAATGCAAAGATCACAGAAACAAAGTGTGTTGAATCTTTAAAACTATCCCATAATGGTTTATTTAGACATTGTATCTTTAGTTACTTCAGTCCCTGTGAATGAGGCCGTTTTAAAGACAGGTTAAATCAGAATCAAATTTCCCCCTTGAACTTAAAAATATCACAAACTTTGCGAAGACTTGTATTACCCCCTTTTTTCCAAGTAAAAAACAAATTCTATTCTCTATTTCCAGAATTGCTTATAGGATCGCAACTCTCCCCACTACTTTTCTATGGATCATTTTGAAAACACTGTTCTTCCACGCAATTTGAGGGTCGTGGGTTCGATTCCCCGTCTCACCAAATATGCTCGCCCTTTCAGCCGTGGAGGCGTTATAATGGGACGGTCAATCCCATTATTCGTTGGTAAAAGAGTAGTCCAAAAGTTGGTGGTGGGTGGTAAATTTCATTGTTAAATTAGGAATGGCTAGCACAGATAGCTCTCATGTATCTTTGCGCGAAATTCAGAACAAACCAAACGACCCATAGGTCATCGATAAAACTGTTAACAAGATAACTCGTAAAAGTAAAGTTGTCTAACCTCACGTTTATACAAAAAAGAAAGATAAGGTTATTTGCCTATCTTACTTCTCTGAGATCTCAAACCAACTAGAAAACCTCTTCTCTAGATATACGGAATGCCAAGTTAATTATAGATTTATTACCAAAACTTGTAATTTTCTCCCTTCATTGAAAGATAAGTTAATAACTTTGGACAAAAACGGAACTTGTAAAATAAAATGTGAATGCAACAAAGTCTGTGTCGGTTAAACAGTTCGCAAACTAAAATGTTATTTGAATGAATAACAAACTTGCTGTAAAAAATAAAAAGTGCACTTTATCTTGTGTAGCAGAACATGCTGTTTAATTATAACCACCGTATCCTACGGAATAAAACAGAATTAATTTGAGAGAGTCGATGGAAATAATTAAGTACAAATATTTATGAAAAAATGAGCCCGTGGCAGCTCAGTCGTAAGCTTGAAGATTTGTAACGCTAGAAATTGAGGTGTGGGAATGTTAGATCAGGTATCGCCCATTGTGTAACTTTGTACCTGTTTAGATTTGTTTGTAATTAAGCACAAAGCTACACAATGGGCTATCTGTTCTCTGCCCACCACGGGTATCGAAACCCGGATTCTAGCGTTGTAAATCCGCAGACATACCGCTGTGCCACTGGGGGCACCTGTTTGGACAAAGAAGGCAAAAGCAAAATAATGAAATATAGGTAAATTTTCTACCTTGGAATAAAATGTTTCTAAAATTATGGCCAAAGAAAAAGCTTAGAAAACTACATTATAAGCACACATGCAATGAAAATTAACAAGTAGTTTACACAAAACACTAAAAAATGTGACTGTGAATAAAACGTTTGCTTTAAAGAACCATTTCAAGTTATGATTACTTCACCTTCTCAGCTCATTCATTTCTTATTCTACAAATACAGAGTAGCACTTGTGTTTTATCAAAATTCGGTAATTTCTTATGTATCAATATAATGCGTGTTTCTAACTACCAAAAAAGAACAGCATAAAAAAGTTTTACTCAAAGATCTTCCACTTACTTCCAAATCCCAAAAGTATTTAGTTTCATGCTAATTTATTTATGAAATGGCTGTGAAATATTTTAAAGCACAAATAATGAAAACCGAAAACGTGACATATGTACTTTGACAATGAATCTCAGGCACCATGTCGTCAGTGTAAGTTTTATAGTACTCTAAAACAATGTACCTCAGCGCATGCTGGAAACCATAAAATGAAGCATAAAAGTTAAATGAAAACATCATAGGTTATTATTATGCTGTTATAAACAGAAGCAGAATTCCAATTAAGACCAGACTCATTACTTGGGCTACATCAATATATGACTATATTAAACAGGTACAAACGAGATGGCATGGAAACCAATGCCACCCGTCGCCCTTCTGTCTAGACAAAAACGATCTGACAATCCTTCTTTAAGATAAGATATTGTTTTGTTCACAAACTTTGTGCAAAGTAACTTGTGACAACCTAATTATTATTGAAAATTCTATTCAATAATGTTGTAATGTACAGTATGAAATGATTCTCTATGAAATGCAGTGTTACCAGTGGTTGCTGCTCTGACGGAAATGATTCTCTTAAATAAGTGCATTCATTAGAAAATAAATTTGGAAGAACGTCTTGCATACTCAGAAATTCACGTTTGTAGATATATATATATATATATATATAGCGATTATATTTCTTTTACAGGATTTCGATAAAAATATGTTGATTCAAATTATAAATAAATCGTGGTAAAAAACTGAAACTCGGAAATACAAACATAAATAGATGGAATCACTAAGTTATATGTACTTCAAACTATTGTAGCAGCAACCAAAATATGTTAATACATTAGAAATACATCTCATTTCAAAATCTTTAGACGAGTACAACAAAGATAGAGATAGCACTGACAATGACAACATTGACATTAACTTTATAGATCTCACAAAATAATTAATTACATTGAGAGAAATTTCAAAAACAATATAACACGGAACTTATATCAACACACAATATAATATGAACTTATATCAACACACAATGTAACATGAACTTATATTCAACACACAATATAACATGAACTTATATCAATACACAATATAACATAAACTTATATTCAACAGACAATATAACATGAACTTATATTCAACACACAATACAACATGAACTTATATCAATACACAATATAACATGAATTTATATCAACACACAATATAACATGAACTTAAATTCAGCACAACAGTCTTTATTAGAGCAATTTGTGTTTTTGCATTCTACCTGTGGATATTTATGTGAATTTTCTGTGTTCTCTACCTCACACAATAAATTGCTAAAACACACTACACTAGGAAAATATTAATTTTTTACTACACTAACAATAAAGAATATTGCTAAAAGAACAATGTAGAGCTTTTACTTCGTAACAATACAGGAAATTAGGAGATGTTGGGATGTCAAACCAGTTCAAGCAAGAAGACATTGATTAATATAAAATCTAGAAGATATCTTCGAGTTTGAAGAAGTGTTATATATTTCGCATCAAAATAGGCTGATTCTCAGATACCAAGATGAAAAACTAATAATTCGCAAATTTCGTTGCAACATCGATGATTCTTACTGGTTCATGAAGATCATTTGATAATAGAGAATCTGTTATCAAAAATGCATAAAAGTTTTCATGAAGTTCAGTAATTTCTGATAATAGGTTTATATTTTCATCAGAGCATATTATAGTTCTAAGTTTTGAATCGAGTAGAGTAATGATAAAGGGCGTTTAAGGTTGCGCTTCAAATTCATATATTCTACGTCTTCTCTTTAGTGTATCAGGGTAAGGCTGACATCCTTGTTTATGGACTAGCATCAATTATGCACAAGAATAGACTTGTCATAGAATATCTCAGACAAAAGTATTGGATAGCTCTGAAGGTCGTGACAATTTACAAATACGACATCGACCTTAGATATCTCAGCAGAAATGGAATGTATACTATTAACGATGCTAATGATGATGTCAAAACAAGTGATGGGAAATATTCCAGTTGGATGGAAGTTGGAAATGTATAAAGTCCTGAAATACAAATTGTGTATAACAAGCAATACCAGTGATACCCATTGCATCTCTAGAGACTTGTTTAAAATAGCAATCAATGAAAGAGAAAGTATTGAAGTTTAGGGCTATTCCGAGTAGTTTAGTAGTGTACGTGAACTAGGATACAGTTTTGGTTTTTAATTAGTTAAAAATTTCAAAGCAATTACCCTTCATGAGTGATAACCGTGTATTCACTATAGTGATATCAACAGTTAAAGGAATAGTCTCATTTGTAGATAAATGGAAGTTCTCAAAAATTTGGAGGGCGTGTGAAATACTCCTAATGTATGTAGGCAGTAAAGAAAATATAAGACTATCAAAAAAAGAAAACATCATTTCAGTAGGACAGCCACAAATGGAAACAATGAGTCTATGTAGGTTCCCAAGTTTTTGGGCAAGAAGTAATAACTAGTAAGATGAGAGTTACTCTGGATTAGGGAAGGTGCTTCAGTAGTTTGATCATTATTTTCAATCAGTTATTTGATTGAAGTATTGTGGTTGTTGTTAACGAATTAATAGACGGTCTTCCTCACTCGTTAACTAATATAATGAAGTGTTTTTAAGTTTTTAAGTCTGTTAAGTACAATCTAAATTGTAAATGACTACATTGCCACCTTTGTCAGCAGGTCTTTTCGGATTTTTTCAAACAGCTCATAGCTATGGGATCCTTTCTCAATAAATTGTTGGACAGAGCTGGAATAAAGAAGTTGACAACAATGATCTTTCACACAAATCTACAGGAGGGCTATCTGCGCTAGCCATACCTAATTTAGTAGTGAAAGACTAGAGGGAAGGCATTTAGTCATCACCACCCACCGCCAACTCTTCGGCTCCTCTTTTACCAACGAATAGTGGGATTGGCCGTCACTTTATAACGGTCCCAGGGCTGAAAGGGCGAGCATCGTGTTGAGTGGGACGGGGATTCGAACCCACGACCCTCAGCTTGCGATTCAAGCGCCTTTACAGATAGAGATAAAATAGTGAATATATGGAAATTCATCTGTATATCGGGCGAGTCAGAAATCCTGATGTTTTCTTATTGTTGTGAAGAAGATGTGAAATACGGAAGACCCGCTAACATAGTGTGTTTAAGCTTATTGTCGGCCATTCGTTACCTGATGTATATTTTTATTATTTCATGAGGAAATCAGGAAAGTAAATTTGAATAAACAAATAACTTTTCTAGAGTAATATCGTTGTACTCCACAACTTTTGTATCGACACATTTTACTTCAGATTGATAGTTTCAGAGATAGTATTTGGATAACCTTGATTTGACCTTTATATCATGAAATCATGTAAGGTAACAAATAGCCGTCAATATGCCTAAACAAACTATATTAGATTTTTTTGATATTGCTTCAGAACAGTATAAAAAAAAGACAGGACTTTTGACTAACCCTGTATATAGGTAAAGTCCACTACTAGATTTCTGACTGATAATTTTCAGGATTTGGGCTATAACAAAGTTGGTTGCTAAAGGTTGTGTTTCAGGATTAGCTCTAATGTCCAATGGTAACTCATTATTACGACTTGAATGATGGCAATCAGAGATTGTAGAGGACAATTCTGTAGGTTTGTTCCAGAAATGTTTATACACAGTCACCATTTTCTAAAAAAAAAAATCCCAATGTCCTCGAAATGAAAATCCATCAACGCGCCGGTTTATAAGATTGAAGCCTAGGTCATTTTGGAAAATAGAATTGAATGTTCAACAGAAGTTAAAGGAGAGCCAGATGGTATAGCAACAATCGTTGTTGATGTTTCACACTTTGCTTTGGATTGACTAATGGGCTTCTTAGTAACAGTAAGTCAGAGAGACAAACGCCTAATTAGGCTGTGTAAGTTGTTATGTTTACATGTTCTAAGTGCACGATATCTGCACTAAGATTATGCACTTTGCAATAGATACTATTCGCTCTATTTATATGACAGGTTTCACATAACTGACCTCTGTGATAGATCAGGTCAAGAGTGAGAGAACCCTTTTCCTGTTGTAAGGAGAGTTGTGCGAATAAGTTTTGTGGAATATGATCTTACAAGTTCGTTTGCTTGTGAAAAATTGGGCAATGATTTTAAAGTATTCACATGAAAATTACGAACAGAAATGTTAGAAATTAAGTTCTTAATGCAAAACTCAAGAAATCAGATGTGACCTACATGTTCTGTTTTATGTAAAAGGCAATTGAAAAGTTCAGTTGCACTTTTATGCAGGGTATAGAAGAATAATTGTTAAATACAAAAACTCTTATAGTGCTGAACAGACACTTGTATAAGAGTTTAGTATTTGTCATGATGGATCAGAAAGTTGCAAAAATTCTAAAGTCGTTAAAAAAGACGTCGAATATTTATTCGAAATACTAGAGGAAAAAATTAAGTGAACCGTAAATTTAATGTCGAAGTCTATAGCATTTAAAAACATCATTTTGATCAACACATAAAAAATCAGCTTTTGGTTAGGAATAGTGTTAACATATTTGAAATCGTCCGTTGTGTTTCTTCTACTGCAGACAGTGAGACTTAGGACTTATTTAATAAAACATGGCTTTCATTTGCTTTGCGATATCAAGTTAATAATAATCTGTGAAATTATCAAACAAGGTCAAGAATTCATTTAAATAAATAAAACTACCTAAATGACTTTACTTGGAAGTATAGTTTTAGTTTTATTAGAAGTTTTAAAGTTAAATGAAAAGTTAAAACACTTTTTAACCTTTCAATTAACTTTAATACTTCTAAAGAATGTAGCCTATGATTCCAAGTAAAGCTAATTGAAAGGATAAAACATTTTTTATACAGATCGAAATGTTGTTTTTTTTAATCATGTTAGCATCAGATATTAATCAGATATTAGGTAGTTTTTGTTAGGAATTAGTCATTTTTTTCCAGTTATAAAACTTTTAAAGCAATTTCTATATTATTTTATACATCATAATCTACAAATTCGAATACTTTTTCGTTTATAGAAAAGTCGTGAATTAAAACTTCAAATATTTATAGCCAATTTCAAATTGTGAGGTGGATATTAGGGTTTTGTTTGTTATCAAGTACACAAAGCTACACAACGAAATCGTGCCCACCGCAGGGACCAACTTCTGAATTTTAACGTTGTAAGACTTCGAGTTTAGGCCCGGTATGGCCAAGTGGTTAGGGCGCTCGACTCGTAATCTGAGGGTCGCGGGTTCGAATCCCCGTCACACCAAACATGCCAACCTCCACCTTTGTCTGGTCCCAAGTTCAGGATGAGAAAGGAAGAGGGTTGGGCTAGCAACTCCACCCCGTAAAAACCAACCTGCTACAAATAACTGCAACAACAATTTTCCGTTGTGTGAGGTGTTGTTACGGCCCTATGCTCTACTGGGAGTTTACAGGAATAAAAAAAAACCAAAAAACCTTCGAGTTTATCTGGGAAAGGGCGTCAAAGTTTTCGATTCCAGCAGTCGAAACTAGAAAGATCTAGACAAGGCTATGTATACTACAAGCAAATAACAAAGAAATAATTGTATTTTATTTGTGTGAAGTTAAAGATGGTATATTTTTAATGACATAACAACTTTTTGAAAACCATTTTGGCGTTTAAATAAATGTGCTTTCTTATTCACAAAAAATAAGAATGAAGTATTTTATGTATATATATGTGTGCTGCCAGAACATAAGTGAAAGAACTAAGTATCAGTTACCTTCAATCAGATGTTGATAACTACCAAAATACCAAGTGTTTTGGCGCTAGACCGATAAATTATAGTTAGACCTATGAAAAATGTTATAAGACATGGAAAGTGAAAGTGTGATCAAGAGATATGTTGGAAAAATGGTTAAGCTTGCAATCTTTGAAGATTTACTGTCTGGACTAGCTTAAGACATTTATCGTTCTGTTAAACAAACAGAGGGCTAAAGTACAAGCTATATCGATGAATATAAATTGTTATATTTTCTATTATCAAACTTGATATATGGTTTGCTGGTTGTTTTCTAGTCCAAAACTATACAATAGACTATCTGTACTCTATCCACCATGGGGAATCGGACTCCGGATTTTATCTTTGTAAATCCTGAGACTTGCAGATGACCAATCGGGGACTTTTAAGATGTAGCGAAAATTAAAAAAAATCCTAATTTGTCGGATAACAGGTGTATTTTATTTCACAAGAAATAGTTAAATATATATTTTTTTCTTCAATTTGATTGGTTGTTTAGGGCTTTATGGCGTAAAGCACCAGAGCTATCTGTACCAAACGGTTTGGTTTATTTCTAACATTATGTTTAAATAGCTGTGAAAGAAATATAATAGAAAATGTATTGTAAGATTAAAAACTGGCTAGAATTAAAAATCCTTATTATCTGTTAAAAGTTAAAACAGAGTCAACCTTGGCAGTGCCGCTGTTACCAACGGCACTGTCTTATATCAATGTGACACTATGAGTTAAAATATATCTAAAATGGCGCTACCACTTAACATTGAAGCGACAACAGGAAATTAGAATATGCACAATTATGGCTTGAGTGTCACAATGCTCACATATTGAAAGATCACTTCCTTGTAATAGAAAACTATATGTAAGAAACCTATGACCAATGCAGAACTTTACAAGGACAACTTTCTCTATCTGATTGCTTTGAAAACTGGACAGTCAATCAGCAACAGTATGATTATCTTGTAAAATTTGTATGTCGTCCTCACTCTACTTTGCTTGCCAACTGGCGGGAAGCGTTGCCTTGATGACAGGCTAGAAATCCAAATATGGAATAAGCAAAGATGTGGCTTCGCCAGTGGAAGCTGATTTTGCCGCATGATAGCAAGCTCATTTCCTTGGATACCAAACTAGCCAGGAATCCAGAAAAACTGTGCGGAGAACTAATGTTAAGAGATTCCAGGACATTCAAAAAGCTGAGTTAGTATAGATGATATAGTG
Source organism: Limulus polyphemus (assembly GCF_000517525.1). Taxonomy (NCBI): domain Eukaryota; kingdom Metazoa; phylum Arthropoda; class Merostomata; order Xiphosura; family Limulidae; genus Limulus; species Limulus polyphemus. The sequence goes on from NW_013670280.1 coordinate 46,891, forward strand.
CAAGCTTTTGCACCCCAAGTTCCAAGAAGAAATGAATGGCATTTTTTTTTTAGATAAAGAAAATTTTAAACCTTTTAAACAATTTATTAAGAACAATTTGTAGCTGCCACTCAATGTAGCTCATATTCACTGACCATATTTGTTGACATAAAAGCAGTGACAGAAAGTTGTTTACTGATAATATTCATTTTAATTCTAAAACGTCTAACACTCAAGACATAACACTAAGGGAAAGATTAGGATCATGTTTATTCCACATGGACCAGGACTTACCTCTCCGCTGCAAAAGTATGGATAAAACTTAATTTAAAAGTTATGGTAGTATCGCGCGTGTATTTTGCAACTTTAAACATGGGTATACCAAAAACTAATGATAATAAATAGGAAGAAACCACCTTTGCATAAATGCCAGAATCAAGATTTTCACTATGCATACAAAACACAAGATTGTAACCACCAGTTAATTGCAGTTCAAACAAATATATATTTATTCTAACAAAGAATCACACAACCTTTATTGATGCTTTAACTCACTTTTTGATCAGTGAGTCTTTAAGGTGGGAGTTCCTTGCATCTTTAAGGTGGGAGTTCCTTGCATCTTTAAGGTGGGTGATCCTTGCATCTTTAAGGTGGGAGTTCCTTGCATCTTTAAGGTGGGAGTTCCTTGCATCTTTAAGGTGGGAGATCCTTGCATCTTTAAGGTGGGAGATCCTTGCATCTTTAAGGTGGGAGATCTTTGCATCTTTAAGGTGGGAGATCTTTGCAGAAACAAATGACTCATCTTCCCATAAGTTAAGATGACAATCCACTTTTTTGAATAATGATAATGAACTAGTTATCATTGCCAAAATACATACTGATTATAAACTTGTTTTACGTGATTATTTTTTCTTGTAATTATGCTAGAAATTAAACGTTTTAATTCTGAGAGTTTAAGAAATTATACCGTGGTCCATACATTATGAAATGTCATATTGTTTCCTTAAGGTTGATAACACTTATAAGTCTTTTAACTTTTATGATGGTAATAATGATATAATAAAACGTTTAAACAGTTTGATTAATAATTTGCTATGTTTACCAGCTAGTACAAATAATAATTTTTAATTGGTGACATCAATATAAATGTAGACAAAAAAAGTTGTAAGATCACATGATGCTAATGATTGCTTAAGTTTAATGTATGAATTTGATTAGAGGTCAGTGTTTCAAATTACGCATCGTTTTTGTAGTTAAGCTACACAAAGGGCCATCAATGCTGTACCCACCACGAGTATTGAAACCAGATATAAGATCACATGATGCTAATGATTGCTTAAATTTAATGTATGAATTTGATTAGAGGTCAGTGTTTCAAATTACGTATCGTTTTTGTTTCTTGGTTTTGTAGTTAAGCTACACAAAGGGCCATCAATGCTGTACCCACCACGAGTATTGAAACCAGATTGTAAGTCTACAGAAGTACCGCTGAACCACTGTGAGGCTTATGTATATGAAAAAAACAAAACATCAATTGTTAATATTAATGAAATTGAAGGTTATGCAATTCTAATACAATTACAATATAGAATTCAACGTTTTCCCTTAATATATATATCTATCGTTCACCAATAATGATATAACAATAGTTTTAAATTATTCATGTAACCATTTGCTTTGTTTATCGATTAATACCGATAATCATGTTTTAATTGGTGATATTAATATAAATACAGAAAATAAAATTGTAAAATCGGATGACATTAATAACTACTTGTCCCGGGATGGCCAAGTGTTTGGGGCACTTGACTCGCAATCTGAGGGCGCATGTTTGAATCCCCGTCCCACCAAACATATAATGTTACGATCAATTCCACTATTCGTTGATAAAGGAGTGGCCTAATAGTTGGTGGTGGGTTGTGATGACTAGCTGCTGTCCCTCTAGTCTTTCACTTGTAAATTAGGGATGACTAACGCAGATAGCCCTCGTGTAGCTGTGGGTGAAATTCATAACCAAACCAAATAACTACTTGAATTTAGTACACGAAGTTGGTTATTTTTCATGTATTGATGAGTATACCAGAGTTTGTAGGTTTTTGAAATAAAAATGATTGATCTTCAATCAGTAATTATTAAGACCACCTTGCCACGCCAGGCCAATATGTTAAGTCTTTTAAAAACGAAACTAAAGAGGAATAGTATAAATTGAACTTTAACTTATGTAAAAATGACTCTAAGAGTGTTATTAGTGAAATTACTAATACTGTAGTAAAGTAGCTGCTTCTGATTGTTTGGAATTAAGTACAAAGCTACACAATGGGCTATCTGTGCTCTGCCCACTAGTGTTGTAAGTCCGCAGACATACGTCTGTGTCACTGGGGAGCAGCTGCTTCTGAAGTCGGTAATATTATTGCAATCAGTTAAGGTTAAATTAAGTACAATTTAATAAAACCTTTCCCCTCTTGCTTGTTTACTAATTTAGAAATCAAGCATGAGTATTCTTAAGAATAATATTGTTCCAGGAATCGGCGTAATATCTTCAAATTATGTAAACATCTTACATGGAAACCTTTATAATGTACTATTAACTTATACTTTTGTAATGGAGTACTTTCAGCTAAATTAAAAGAAGCAATTGCCATTCTAATTTGTAAAACTCGTAGTAAGTTATATATGAATAATTACCATGAATTTTGTTAATGATTGATTTTTCAAAAATATTTGGAAAATGTATTGAAAACGATTAATTGTTTACATGTTTCAATATCCTATCTTGCAATCAATTTGATTTTGAGAAAAAGTCTAATATAAATATTGTAATTATTGAATTAATTAATACTATTTATGAAAGATTTAAAACTAAATTTAGAATAGTAGGTACAATATGTATATATTAGAGTTGGCTAAGTAAGGCCTTTGATACCACGTCTCATAAATTACTTTTGCTGAAATAAAAAAATATTGGTATTTGAAATGTTAAATTAAATATTTTGACTGGTTATATAACTCAAAGGACACGAACGAAAGAAAACTTGGTGATCTAAAAATGGTTACTTTTGGCGTTCCTTATTTGTTTAAATAAAATCTGTAATTTACAAGGATTAAGATACAGTTACATTTCAAATTTTAAAAGTAATGTCTGGTGTGATGTATGTAAAAAAGCATCTCAGAGATAAAGTGAAATATAGAAAGATAATACAGAAAAAACGAAATATATCACCCTTTCATGTAATTAACTGGACAACCCATTAATAAAAAATCAGTAAATTGTCCAAATTAATTGTACTCAAGAAACTTAAATATACTGCTGTGCCACTGGAGGGGCACTTAATGTTAATATATTAAAGTAAACATATGCATTTATTTAGTCGAACTTTCAATACGGTATACAAGGATAGTGAAGATTATATTCAAATAACTCAGAAACTTTAAAATAACCGATACATTAAGGTTTTTCAAAATCGTTCTGTATGTTACTCTAAATATCTTTTCTTAGAGTGTTCAGAGCAATGACTATTAGATAACTGTGTCGAAAAGTTGTACTTGTTAATCAGTATGCAATATTTAATATATCTTCTTGTGTTGATAATACATATTGTACAAGATTTGAATCTGACAAGCCAAGTCAATGTATATTTCCTTTATGATCAAGAAGCCAGTGGTTCAGCAGTAAGTATGAGGGCTCAAACCGCCAAAAGCCGAGTTTCTATACTCGTAGTGGACACAACACAAACAACCTATTGTGTAGCTTTGCGCTTAACAACATACAAATAAAAATAAGCAGATTAAAGATATTCATATGATTTTGGTCCAAAACTTTATAATGTATTACTGATGTGTTTAACAAAACCTAAATAATGAAAGTAATTTTCAAAATGAAATTATTAAACGGCTAAAAACTGATTCTACTGAGAATTTGTTTGATAATTCACATTAGTTTTATAAATAGTGTAAAAGGTGCAATTTTCTATTTATTACTCTTAGTAGTAATTTTTATTTCTTGACTAAGGTGGTTACGCCCAAATAATCTGATGTTGTTAATTATGTCTTATAATTTTTATTTTGTTTTTGTGTTTTTATGTTATTGTGTTCTGGGTAAATAAAAGATTTTACTCTTAGACTTTCAATAAAAGCAGTATTTAAATCTCTTTAGTTTCTCAAACATTTACCTTTCCTTCGTAATTATTGATTTCGATTTTCTAAGAATCAAACAACACCTTGCATGAAAGCCCCTATCAGTGTCAAGTGCATAACTGCATTAAGAAATAACTATAATCGCCCCAATCTGATGAATAATGTAAAGTTTCATCAGAGGGAATATATGTGCATCTCTATAAATTTCACCTACTTCTAACGTTTTTCATTAGAAATGTCTTACATTGTGTTTTTATGGGAATTTTGTGTTTCTTATTTCGATTACTAGGTTCTTTTCATGACAGAGAATAACACTATCTTTCTTGTGATTAAATTGTATGTTTCCTATAATTGTTCGTTTTTGGAATTTCGCACAAAGCTACTCATTCCTAGTTAAGATGTTGACTACTATTTTACCAATGAAAGGGATTGACTATCACATTTTAACGCCTTCACGAGTAAAAGGGCGAGCATGTTCTGTAACGAGATTTGAGCTCGCGATTCGAAGGTTGAGAATCGAGCACACTAACCATCTGGCCATGTCAAGCATGATTCCAAAACAACGCCGTTTTACTACTGATTTACTCGCTTTCCTCTAAGCAGAATGGTTTCCTGGCTTGCAACTAGATGGAGCTTTACAATGGATACAGTTTTTTAACCAATATATTAAGTAAAAATAATATATATATATATATTTAAAAAAGGCCAATGACGTACCTGCATATAATACTATGTCATATTAAAATTTCTATTTTTAAATACGTTTATGGCAATTTGTCACATATTCTCCAAACTTATTGGTCAAAACGTAACACCATATTAATTACAGTGTCATTAGACATGAGTATCGGGCCTATTATATTTTTAACACTAAATTCTTTATCTAGTCCCTTAGGGATTTTCAAAAATTAGAAGAGTGTCTAATAACAGTACTCCAACCAAACTATATTCGTTATATCTATTTCAGTCGACGAGTTTCGTTCAATGCAAAGCTCATCAACCTGGCTGGAATACGACAAACTTAGTAGTGGTCGGAACGCTATTTACATACGACAGTTTATTAGGCTTAATACCTATGTATTATATCAACTATAATTAATTATAATCATAAATTGCCAACTTAGAGTAGGCGTCCACATCATGACGCTATTTTGTTACAGAAAAGTTAAAATTAATCTTTTCCGATGATTTCTTAGCACCGACTTGAGTCAAATATTGAAAATCTGTGGAAAGTCTTGTCTGGTCAATCATATCTTATGTTAGATATTCACTTTCTAGAGAAATGCATTCGAAATTGTTCAGTATGAAAGTAATTTGTTCAGGTTTGTCATGATACAAGAGTGTGTTTGAAGCTAAGCACGAAGCTACACAATGTGTTATCTGTGCTCTGCCCACCACGGGAATAGAAACCCGGTTTCTAGCGTTGTAAGTCTGCAGACATACTGCTGTGCCACTGGAGGGCATGATACAAAAGACTGTTTCGTTCAGATAGTATTGACTAATTTAGTTTTGTGAGTGAATGTTTTATTATTGTTTAGTTTTTATTATTATAATAGTTAAAAGCAGATGATTGTAGGAAGTTTTGTTAATAATTATTTGATGTGGAGAATATCGAACGGCACGTGTAATATATTGACGTCGAGAATATAGAAGGTGGACAGACGATTAGGTATAAAAGATATAAATAGCGT
>NW_013670280.1:53679-66301 GCF_000517525.1 Limulus polyphemus
AAACCGTTTTTAACAATTATGGCCAGCCTTCAAATTGTGTCTGTAATTAAAATCAAGGGAAATCGATTCTATTTATATCCTGAATGGAAAGAAATATAGTTATACTTAATTTATTCATTATTATCAGCCCCTGACTCAAATGTTGATTGCATTTGGACTTAATTATGATGCGAGATTGTATTCCTATATGTTTTATTAATTATTATTATTATTTTAATATTTACGTATCTTTTCCTCTGTCTTGAGGTTTCTGTTGAATTTCTTAATGCATAATACCGGTGCACGCCTACTATTTTAACAGTACGACAGGTTTACTGACACTGGCCGTTACAATGAAGGAATATGAGAATATTGTTCATGGAGAAACAATTATATAATTACTTTATAGTCATTTTATTGCACCATTTACTTCTGCTTAGAGAAATGATGCATAGACATAGGAGCTCACTGGTAGTGACGTCACAGATAGAAAATGACGTAATTTCCTGTATAAAGATAGTGATACAGGCAGAAATTAAACGTAGGTTTATTTCTTCAAACGACACTGAGATGTCGTTGAGCTCTTACTTACATGTGCGACACGTAAAATATATAAATAAAGCTCAAAACAAATCATGCCGTGAAAAATGAATCACTGAACTTTATTTGCGAGAGAAATTGCAAGTAATTAAGATGATACGTTCAAGATCAGTTATTTTGTATACTGGTGAAGTGAAACAAATTGTACTGCATTTAGCTGGTGGAATAAGAAGTGAACGTATAACTACAGGACATCCGGCTATCCGCTGAACAGTTCTTTTAAAATCTCACCGCAAAACGTTCTTATCTCAACCTAACGTCTACATTTAGCTGTTTTAAGTTGTATCACGCGTGAGAAACATGCTATGGTCAGTTGTTCAGAAGGGTGGCTGGTCACGTATTTTTCTTTAGCTTATCTTGTTGAGGGACAAAACTCTTGGTACCTTTGTTTATGACCTGAATATGAAAAATTATTATTTTTTTTTAACTTTCTCAAATGAAACTCAATTCCTGTCAACATCGAATTCTTCCAAAAACCCGGCCCTAAATTAAACTGGTTGCTGAACAAAAATCATTTAGAATCACACAATACCAACGTCATTTACAAAATAACATGCAATAACTGCTCAGAGTTCTACATCGAAGAAACAGGAAGAAAATTGGAAACCAGATTGACAGAACACAATAGAAAACAGTCTCATGTTTTCCACCATTGCAACTCCAAAAACCATAGTATATCTATTAAAAACACAATCATTTTAAACAAAGAACCCAACATAAACAAACGAAAAATCAAGGAATCCATCTTAATTGAACAAAACAACCCTACTGTAAACCAACACCCTGGGGTGCCAAGATACCTCTTCTAAGTCGTGCAACAATACCCAGTCATGTAACCTCTTTGTTCCATACTGTATATATGTATATGTCAGTGTAAACTATTTGTACCTGATGATGACAAAATCTTGTCGAAACGTTGTACATTTGCTGTTATGTTAAACTTATATTCAAGTTTTTATTCATTACCCATTCAAGCCGTCTCCAACCATTATTAATCTCAAAGTGGGTTCCTCGTCATCGAATCAGTCTGACTCAATCTTTGACAAGTTGGAGTGCAACGTGATGTTCAAGTGAAGAATAATGATACTTTTGTCCATCATATAGTTTGCATTGTGTATTTGCATAACCTCTAGAATCTCCGAAATGCATATCTGCAGCTTTTTTGTTGTTTTTCCGTATCCTTGTATATTATATCTGGTATTTATTCTTCTCTACCATGAACTGTCAGTAATGTGGGGTAAAATGAACAGTTGATAACTCTAACGTCAAGTACATAATACCCCGTTGAACAGCACTCAGTAAAAGGTCATAGCTTGCGCACTTAGACCCCCACCGTTGTGATTGGGAATAAAGAATGAATTTCTAGTGTTATCGCCTGACATGTTTTTTATGAGGCTATATTCCTTCGAACTATAAGAGAAACATTGTGAGATAAGCAAAAAGAAAAAGAAAGAAAATCAAACCTATCAAAGTTTAAAAGATATTACAACTTTGTGAAAGTACTCTCCAGAAGTCATGTGAGAAATACAAATGGAAATATTTCACATGCTTATTGTTAAAGAATAAACACAGGAGTGCCTTCTGTGCATACACTTCAAATAGGTTTGTTTTTATTCGCTGGATTTTGTACAAAGTTACACTAAGGCTATCTGTACTAGCAGTCCCTAATTATGAAGGGATGATTGAAAAGAGAGAATACAGCTAGTTAATACAACCCACGGTCAACTCTTGGGCTACTCTTGTAAGACCGATTAGTGGGATTCGATCATCACTAAAGCACGGATAGTGATTTTGTTTTTTGGTGGGAACGGAAAAATAATCGCGGTTCCCACGATCCAGCATGCTCCCCCTCCCCTCGTAAAGGTACAATGTGTTGTTTTGTTGTGATTACTGCGATTTATTAGCTCCGTTTTGATATTGAATACACTGACTCCGGCAACGACCGCTTTTAGATTACGATTTTATTTTTTCCAGATAGTTACATTTTTGATCACTGTTCTAACAGTTGTGAGACTAAATAGTAACTGAATTTATTTATAAACTCAGAAATCTTATAATGTTGAAAGTGACTTTCTCATTTTTATTTTATTTACTTGTTGTTAAGCACAAAGCTATACAATGAGCTATTTGTCCCCACCACGGGTATCGAAACCCAATTGTTAACGACATAAGTCCAGAGACTTACCGCTGATCCACTGGGAGGCCTTTTATTTTATTAAAGACATGTAGGGAAAGCGACCATTTTGTTTTTGTTCTTCTTTGGCCTTCCTCTGCGGAGTAGACCAATCACTCCACAGGATTACCTCACCATACACGCCCACAAGATCACTTTGTTGTCTTTTAAAAACTTCTTCTGTGTGTAGAAAATTACAGCACATCAACAACTGATTTAGCTAACCATGTTCTTCTACAAGGGAAAATATAAACAAGCATAATTGCAGAACCGGCCTGAGGGAAAAAAACACGAATAATTTATCAGTGTCATCAATCTCGAGTTTTGTATGCGTTGGCCTGACACATAGCTGTCAGGATGAGACGATTTATTGTCAAGACTAAATACGACTCGAAATGCCATGATGATCTACAGTTAACTGATGTGCTACAATATTCGATAAAAAATAGATAGAAGCCTTCAACTTTCTCCTTCGTAAAGAAAATGTAATGTTTAAATCTGTATAGTTTCGGTAATGATTAATGACTTGTTTGACAAAACAAAACATAACTGTGCTCCAAAAACAAGGTTGCAGCTCACAATAGATAATCGGCTTGATTTATCATGAATATGTTCTAATTATACAATAGATTGGAGAAGTAATTAATAATTATCTCTTTTCGTTGTGATTTTTACAAATTGTTTAATATATATATACAAATACATAAAGTGGCCTAAAATAACCAATTGTAGGTCTGTTCCTGTAAACTTGAAGGTTAGTAATACGATTTACTGCACTTAAAATCTCTTTCTTTATTCTCACGAAAAGGGTTAATTGATATCAGTAAGTTTACTGCGTGGTTCACCTTGTTTCTTTATATTGTGACACTTGTATAACATATTATTAAAGAGGTAAACATTGCGTTGCTAGACTTAACAGGTTTATCTATACTATAATAACTGGTACAACCCACATAACTAATTATAATAACGGTTCGAATTTGCTGTAAATAGTCGAAGTAAATGAATTGCTTTGTGAGTGAACGAGTTTTATGCCTGTGATAAATAGGTCTTACCACACAATACTATCGTGTTCTGCTACTTTCTCTGTAAAACAATATTGTTTTGTTTGACCTTTGAGGCAATAAATTACCCTATTTAAAATAAAATAACACCTTATTTGCCTATGAGCTCAAACTTAGATCCGAAGTGATCCAGATTGCATATTATCCTTTGAACATCTGTCGTAACACAAGATATTTTGAGTTTTTTGAAATAGTATATATATATATATACATATGTGTGTGTATTATGGATTGTTTAGTAATCAAAAAGTCTTCAGAAGTAAACACATTCATTGTGTATTGTTTTTATAATCAGATTTTCATTGAAATCCATTCCTTCCACTAGCTATAATTTATAATGATAATTGCATGTAAACAAAAGACGCCAATATAAAACATCACCTAGCAGAGGACGTTAGACTCATTCACAGCGATACTAGCATGAACTCGGCAAATAGAATCTAATCAAAAATACCTTAGGTGTGACCAAAAAAGAACTGAGTGTGCGATTTAAAAGAATGAAATCAAAATTGGCGACCAAACTAGTAGCTACACTTATAGCTTTGATAATGTTTTACAAGAAATATTCATTCATTAGTCAGTCAGGCCGCGTTTTTTTTGTTCAACTTGGGGTATGATGGCAGATAAACCAATTTTTAACTCAGTGAATGTGGTGGAATGTTGGATTGTGATTTTATAAGAACCCTTCAGGATAGAAATAGAGCAAGCCCTCTTGTGGGAATGACTGTCGAAAACAAGGACAGCTACACACTGAATGTTATTCGTCCCTCTGAAGGAATCAAAAGACCCAAACTTTGCTAAGAAAACGTATCCACGGGCACTATTAAACCACCTACAACATGTTGTTTCATGAGATAGAATCAACTGCCACTATGTCCTATTAGATCACCTCACACAATTTTAGCCAATCATGACGCACATGACGTTCAAACACATTTGAATCTGCACTGTTTTGTTTGCATCTCAGGTAAGTGGTTTTAGGTCCAATTATTGGCTATCATGTGACTTTTTTACAACGCCATTCGAATGGTATGGTTGAAGATAGTCATATTCTGCCCATTGATGAAGGAATCGTTAAGCAGAATGTCTCTTCTATAGCCGAAGTTTGGACGATCAACTTTCTATCCAGACGAACTACGATGTGACTCAAATAGTCACCTGAAGCAACTTCTGATCAGTCTACAACTGTATGTGCTGAATCCTATCAAAATGGCGTTTAGTACGTATGTACTCATTTACTTAATCGATTGTTAAGAGGAGTGTAAACAACGGAAACTTTCCAACATTGTTTTGACTTTATTATATTAATATTCGCACTTCTTATTCTTGTAGTGTCAGATTTAATGTGTTTCATTGTTTTCTTTTTTCATTTTGAAGCTTTTATATAAAACCTTAGTTGTAAGTGACGTATTTAAAACATATTAGTATGTCTTCTACAATATATTATTGGTACGAATAAACAGATATCACACTAGGTACTTGCCAAACTTGGGCTAACATTTTCACAATGACCATTTGAAGTACTAAAAAATAAGTTTGCTTTCATAAAACTTCGAATCCTTTCAAATCCTCAGTTAATATGGTCACAACCCAATGAATAAAACGAAATTGGACCAAAACTGTTTTGTGAGTAATGTTTGGTTTGCACTCAACGATCATGTACATTATAGTTATAGATTCATCTTTCTGAAGTTCAAGTTTTCTGTTGAAGTGATGTTATGCCTAGAGAGGGAGGAAACTGACCTTTTAACTATATGATTATTTTTGCCTTTCCATAATTACTTAGAAATACCACCTTACACTGTTCAACACTGGCTGCTCCTCCCCATTGGCACAGTGGCATGTTTGCAGACTTACAACGCTAGAAACCGGGTTTCGATACCCGTTGTGGGCAGAGCACAGATAGCCCATTGTGCAGCTTTGTGCTTAACTAGAAACAAAGAAATGACACTGGCTGAATTTCAAGTTATCGATCAGACTACTTATTATATTTAAAAGTATCTGTAGCTGACCACGTGACCACGTTATAGTTTATAAATGTCACTGTTCATGTTTGTAAACATTTCAAAATACGTCGGAAAAAATCTGTCAAGTAAATAGCGTCATAGGAAATCAAAAATCAAACTATTTTGTCAAATTATAACTTTAATATTACAACTATACAAAGTTTCACAAATAGAATGGCGTTTCTTAGATAGTCAAGGTCAAATGATACTTTGTTTTAGTCAGACTTGTTACACGTAAAAAATCCGGCACTGAACCTTGCAGCAACGTATAACATGATTTCGTGACCGAAAAAGGCATCAAAATACACAGATATTACATTTCATGATCAAGCGATTCTGTTTTCTCGAAAAACAAGTTCAAGTGCATTTGTAATGTGAAAGAACGCCTGAAATATTTTAACAAGGGTTCCTAGCTTTGCGTTTTAAAGAAAAGTTTTAAGACCTAGAAAAAAATAACTCTCTTTAGGAAAGCAGCACAAGATATTCTGCATTCATTGTACTTTGCTGCATCTTGTCTTTACACGTTTCCTTCTGTTCTATAAGCAGTGTAACTTGAAGTTGAAATGGCTGTATCTTGTATTAACACATTTTTTGTGTTCTATAAGCAATGTAACTTGAAGTTGAAATGACTGTATCTTGTCTTAACACGTTTCTTTCTGTTCTATAAGCAGTGTAATTTGAAGTTGAAATGACCGTATCTTGTATTAACACGTTTCTTTCTGTTCTATAAGCAATGTAACTTGAAGTTGAAATGACTGTATCTTGTCTTAACACGTTTCTTTCTGTTCTATAAGCAGTGTAATTTGAAGTTGAAATGACTGTATCTTGTGTTTACACGTTTCTTTCTGTTCTATAAGCAATGGAACTTTATACGTTTCTTCTTCGTGTTACAGGAATTAATAAATGTTTTCCAGCTACAGACAGTCAAAATCTGATAAAGCCCTCTTTATATAAAAAAATGGATTGAAAAGTTAGTGTGCATTCTACAAGTGAGAAAGTTTCAAACTTCCTGCACAATTCTGTACTGGGACACAGTTTATCCTTCTGGTAAATCTCAATGTCCCGCAATTGAAATTTTAACAGGATAAATTTAACCGGTATGCCACAAATAACAATTATTTAAAGTGTGAAATATATACATATACATATATACATAGACAGATGGTTAAGTTATCTGTGGTTTGCTGTCCACTTGGGAGATCGTGTATCTCGGATAGAAACAATTGTTTACTAATTCAATATTAGGAATACTGTCGTATAAACATTTATTATTCTAGGCATTTTCAGTCAGAGGATACAAAGTACACAAAAGTAAGTGTTCAAGAAAAAACATAAGAATGAAGACTATTTAAACTTTGTCTAATTACTTTGAAGGTTTAATATTCTGTAACGTCAGATATTTTGAGGTATCATACAAGAGATACACCTTAATATATGTGAATCATGCTCCGCGTTCGAGACGCTTCAGCCTTTTCAGTATAAGTATTAGTTGAATTTCGTTTTATCCGGGAGAGGTCAAGGATATCACTCGTCTGGTAGGTTGTGTTAATCATGAACAAAAGCTTCCTGGGCAGTGACTTGTGGTAGACAAAAGATAGAGCTGATAATGTAATGTTTATATATTTCTAGTTTTAAATCCGTAATGGGGTGACTAAATGGGATGTAATTAAAAACATTTGCAGTCGAGCACGATACTTCGTTTCGTCATGGACTACAATGCAGTTTAAACGTTTTATTTTATGGATGAATACGTTACTGCATATCATGGACTACGTCAAAGGCGTGCAAGTATTTTGTAGGGAACACCATTGTATTAACGTCCTGGTCTTGTCAGAACCAAAAACAGCTGCTTGTCCTGGTCTTGTCATAACAAAAGACAGTTACTTGTCCTTGTCTTACCATAACCGGGATTTGCAGTCGGTACCAGTACCGGTATCGGCGGTACTCGGCGTCCAGTATAGGTACCGGTACTGGTTTATAGTATATCATATGTTGAGAGTAATTTCTGTTATCACATGTCCCATCTTCGGAGTTTTGACCGAACGCCTTCTCTGGTGTTTCATCTTCGCTTTTCACAGAATTATAAATGTTTGATGTGGTAGCTTAGAGCTCATATTTCAGTCGATAAGCGAATATCACCGAGAAAATCGGCAATAGCATGAAATATGGGAAACTGGTGACTCCCACGCTCTGGAAAAGAACGTGAATGTGCCTACATGACTTACTGCACGTTAGGTAGGTACGTGCATGATTAACCCTTAGCATGCGGGCAGGTAAAACTGTGCATGCCACGACGTTTTAGTGAGTTACATTCAAAATTTAACCAAACCACTTAATTAACATGGTATACGAACAAACTCGACATCACACCATAGATATTAAATAAAATTTTTATATTATATAAGTTTTAAGTTTTAATTCTATGAGGAAATATTTAAAAACAACCTCAAACTCCCCTAGTGTGAGAATTTGGATATTTTTTCTTGAGACGTTTCTTTTTTCATGCCTACCTCTGACATGCTCTAATTTACAATTTGCTAATTTATTTTTCTGAGGCCGACTTCCATTAAATTTATAACCAATAGAAAGCCTAGATTTCAACTGATTCATTGCCATAGTCATCACACCACGTAGCTTTACAGATAATTGATAATTTGGTTTGATGTGAAAAAACATTTTCCCACGAGAACATACTGGGAAGAACAGTTGAATTTATAACTGCTCAAGTCGCATGAATAGAGATGTTCGAGTACCGGTACCTTGAACCTGGTACCGCCGGTACTATTGTAAAACCTGTTCATAACCAAAGACAGTTGATTGTCGTGGTCTTATCATCATCAACGAAGACAGTTACTTTTCCTGGTCTTGTCATAACCAAAGACAGTTGATTGTCGTGGTCTTGTCATAACCAACGAAGACAGTTACTTGTCCTGGTCTTGTAATAACCAACGAAGACAGTTACTTGTTCTGATCTTGTAATAACCAACAAGGACAGTTGCATGTCTTACTAAAGAAACCTAATGCTAGAGATTTTCGATGAATCTGTTTAAACATTCCTTTACTTCGTATTCCAATCAAAAATAGCATTTTGTATGTATTGCAAAAATGCTAAGGTTACTTACGGCGGTCCCTAATTTTGAACTACACATAAAAAAAAAGGCAGCTAATCAGCAGCATCCTACCGTCCACTATCCACGCTAAGTGATTGACTGTCTGTCTTATAATGCATCCACAGCTTAAAGTGGGAGGAATATGATGTAATATAGCAAAGCTCTACTATACTAAAGAATCAGCCCGCGCCCCCAGAATAGAAAAGTTGATATAAATTAATAGATGTATTAATGTGTCTAAGCGTAACAAAAGATGGCGTTGTAGTATATGGGCTAAAAATAAAATGTAAGAGAGAAATAATTTTATATGTGTATAACTTAATTTAAAATGTAGTTATTTTTATACTAGTCATCTTTACATTTGATTTGTTTAGATTTTATTAATCTTTAGGTGAGTTAGCTTTAAGTTTACAGACTTACAACGTTAAATTCCGCAGTTCAGTTCTCCGTGGTGAACAAAGTGAAGATAACTCATTACGTGCATTGTGCTAAAACAAAACAAAAAAAGCGTTTTAAGAACTCACTCACTTAAACTATAGAAACTTACAGCGATGTTCTAATATAGATCTGTGCAAAACAATTTAAAATTTCTCACTTATGGAATGCATACCCAATTTATATCATTGAAAAGAAGTTATTTATGTCAGGCCGTTTTAAGGTTTAATTATGCACTGGGGCCCGGCATGGCCAGGTGGTTAGGGCACTCGACTCGCAATCTGCGGGTCGCGGGTTCGAATCCCCGTCACACAAAACATGCTCGCCCTTTTAGCCGTGGGGGCGTTATAATGTTACGGTCAATCCCACTATTCGTTGTTAAAGAGTAGCCTAAGAGTTGGCGCTGGGTGATGATGACTAGCTGCCTTCCCTCTAGTCTTACAATGCTAAATTAGGGACGGCTAGCGCAGATAGCCCTCGTGTAGCTTTGCACGAAATTCAAAACAAACAAACAATTATACACTGGATTGTTTTGCTTGACCTCAGCGCCCCTAACATCCCAGAATAACTAGAATAGAATAGGAAAACACACTACTATTTTTAATGTGATGTTATATTTCCATACGAGAAAAACATTAATTTTTTTTAGGGTACAAGCTCTGTATCTTCAATATCTTAAGGACTTATGTGCAATGACGCTATTGGTTTGTTTGTTTGGAATTAAGCACAAAGCTACACAATGGGCTATCTGTGCTCTGCCCGCCACGGGTATCGAAACCGTTCTCGCGTTGTAAGTCCGCAGACATACTGCTGTGCCACTGGGGGGCCGCTATTGGTAAACACTGTGAACGTGATGATATTCTGATATTTAATTACGGCTATTCATTACCTGATATGGCAGTTGACATCAACAGTTAACCCTGTCGCCCCGGGTACCCTTTGCTGCGATGGCACAAGGTTTTAGTGTGTTACATTCACAATTTTATTAAACTACTTTCTGTTTATGTTATACCAATTAAGAGAGCATAAAATTTTAGCTAATAATCCATATTTTAATAATATACAAGTTTTAAGTTTTTAATTCTAGAACGCAATATTTAAAAAAATAACTCAATTGGTCATGGTGTGAGTCTACAATTCTAAGTTGATCATGGCATGGGACCGTATCTTTAAAGGGCCTGGCATAGCTTGGTAGTTAGGGCGCTCGATTCGCAATGTGCGTGCAGTGGGCTCGAATCCCTTCACCGAATATGCTCGTGCGTTCATCCGTAGAGGCGTTGTAATATGACGTACAATCCCACTTTTCGTTGATAAAGATGAGCCCAAGAGTTGGCAATGGGTGGTGTTGGCTAGCTACCTTCCCTCTTGTCTATCATTTATAAGTTAGGGATAGATAGCCCTCGAGTGGGTATATGCGAAGTTCAACACACAAGAAAAACAAATATCCTTACAAATATGAACACTAGACTTGACAAAACCAAACTGAAAATAAATTATCAAGGATACTACACGCTGCAAAAGAAAAAAATTCATAACATAACTTGCTGTAATTTTTATCACGCTCATGAGACATTATTACTTAAACATATTTTAAAAAATTCCACCACAATTGATTCCCATACATTCATCATTTAAAAAATATAATTTACTTTGTTTAGACTAATGGAAAGTTAAATTATAATTTATTCTGCATGCCCTATTGATAATTTTCACAACAAATGTTTTTCTTCCAGAACTACACTAAGATGGAGTGGGCTTTCAAACCCCAATGGACGACAGTTTTTTTAACCTTGGTATTGCTTACAACATTTTCTATAGTGCCACTCATAGCAGGTAAGCGTTAAGAATAATTACTTTATATACACGCTGTTAAAGACTATTATCTTAGAATTGAATTTTCTAAAATATTGTTTAGAACAACGTTGAAAATGTTTTTCTAAAAACAATTTTGCTTCATATCATATCATACGTTGAAACAGAAACTGATTTTTTGGAAAAGAAACATGATAAAACAAAAGCAGATAAAAGTTTTGGAGACTGTTTCCAGCCGTTTTATCTACTGAGTCATCTAGTACTGAAAATGGCTTATTCGATTTGAATGCGGCTCTTGAACAGTGTCTATTTTTAACACATGGAGTTAGTCGTTATATTACTTTTTAATCGCTATTTTCTACCTTGGAACTTATGATATTATTCCGTTAGTCACTTACATGCCACTTAGTCACATAAAGAATGCCAAACTAATTTGTCGTTAAGCTATTATACAACAAAGTATATACGTGTTTATATATAGTTGGAACTGTGCTGTAAAACAAAATATCTTAAAGACCAAGTTTATAATGCTGTATATAATAACGCTCTATTTAGCATTATTCACACATCAACCCAAGCTAAAGAACTCTACAATTTCAATATAATTTCTGACCAAATCAAACTATCTACATAGATCAGAACTAACGATTTAGTTAGTAAGTAATGTTACTAATATAACATACTGATGTATATAATTGTATATACTGTCATGAAACAAAAACTTGTAATGATTAGAATGGTTTAATTTGTCATTTAGGTACCTTCACTGTTATAGATATTTTCGGCCGTAATCCTAATAACAATTCACAATATCCAGCCATAGTTAGTGCTAAGTCCTTATATTATTCCAACGATGCAAAAAATCCTCGAAACTGTTAGAAATAAAATTATAATAAATACAATACATAAAATAATATACTTATATATTAAGTAGTTTAATCAGTACTATTAGTTAAGCTTACTTTAAAGAGAGGATAGTATATAACTTACTTACTGGAGCAACAATAATACAAACTGCATGGTCAGTTAAATTGGTTTTAAACACCAAAATAGAGTTATTTCAGAAGTTACGGATATAAACTTAGACCGAAACGGCAGACACTAGATTTATTTCGTTTCTCCTCTAAAAATAGCGTTTTATATGGTACTAGATGACATTCTTAATATTAGAACCTGTTAAAATTGCCTATCGGTACGCCATAGTTTTCTTTTGTAATTTTACTTGACCAAATATTTTATAGTTTATAACCTAACAATATACTGGCCCGGCATGGTCAGGTGGTAAAGGCGCTCGACTTGCAAACTGCAGGTCGCTGGTTGGAATCCCCGTCACACCAAACATGCTCACCCTTTCAATCTTGGGAGCGTTATAATGTGCGGTTAATCCCACTATTCGCTGGTAAAAGAGTAGCCCAAGAGTTGGCGGTGGGTGGTGATGATTAG
>NW_013670280.1:66871-72681 GCF_000517525.1 Limulus polyphemus
TTCCCTTCTAAATTAGGGACGGCTAGCGCAGATAGCCCTCGTGTAGCTTTGCGCAAAATTCATAGCAAACAAAGATAATAGAGAAACCTAACAATATCAACATGAAAGAGCAAAGCAACAACACAATAAACGCGTTATAAACCTTCCTGATGAGGTCAGCAGCTTCCTACACCGTTTTTTTTTAGCATATGCGTGACGTATAAAGAACAACGGAAAACTTAATTACTGGTAACTAATAGCAAGACTAACGGGGGACTTCAGAAACAAGTCCTCCCTCTTCCACAGATAATGTGTTTACCCAAAAATATACCTGTTGGCCCAAAAATGTTAGGTCTCTCCTCCACGCGAATGTTTTCTTTTATAAATAGGTACAGGAACGGTACGATTTTTTTTGTCACAGAACCTTCATAAGCCTACGTATGGCACTGTTTTTTTGTTGTTGTTTTTTAGTTCATGTTACAGAACCCTATAACTATGTAATCTTAAGAAAAATAACAATCTAAGTGATTTTAGTAAAATAAAATAATGCTGAAATTAATATTAATAATATAGTCAAACTGCTATTGGTAAAGTAGAGCAAAATAACAATGAACTGAAGATGGTTAATATCATTATTCATATTATACTTATCTTCACTTTTTATTTAGTTTTAGTTTTTTCCCCTTTGATGTGCATTAGACGAGACGTGGTGCGTTTAAAGTTTAATGAGGTAATATCATTCTACTAAATTTGCTGGTGCGATAGACACAAATGAGTAAAAAAAATAAGACGACCCTGACTCGGTTGTAATGCTTTAAGAACTTGTCCTGTGGTATGTTGTAGTCGTGTTTAGCTCGAGCTGATACGGGATTATCACTCACAGAGAGACAGTGAATCCGGGGCATAAAACCAAAAACCTGGCATGGCTAGGGGGTTAGGGCGCTCGATTCGCAAGTCGCGGGTTCGAATCGCCGTCACTAAACATGATCGCCTTTTCAGCGGTGGGAGCATTATAATGTGACGGTCAATCCTACTATTCTTTGGCAAAAAAAAGTAGCTAAACAGTTGGCAGTGGGTGGTGATGACTAGCTACCTTCCCCATAGTCTTTCGCTGCTAAATTAGGGACAGTATAAAGTTTCATATGAAGAGCCAGTCGCATCAAAACAGCGTACATTAGTTAGACACAACCGAAAGTTTTGGTCGTACATTTGTTAGACATAACCGAAAGTTTTGGTCCTACATTTGTTAGACATAACCGAAAGTTTTGGTCATACTATTGTTAGACATAACCGAAAGTTTTGGTCGTACATTTGTTAAACATAACCGAAAGTTTTGGTCATACATTTGTTAGACATAACCGAAAGTTTTGGTCATACATTTGTTAGACATAACCGAAAGTTTTGGTCGTACATTAGTTAGACACAACCGAAAGTTTTGGTCGTACATTTGTTAGACATAACCGAAAGTTTTGGTCGTACATTTGTTAGACATAACCAAAAGTTTTGGTTGTTTTCGACCTACATCCACGAATTCACAAACTGTATCGGTATTAAACATCTGATGTTTTAATGTTTTGTTTCTTTGTTTTGAATTTCGCGCAAAGCTACACCAGGGCTATCTGCGCTAGCCGTCTATAACTTAGCAGTGTAAGACTAGGGGGGAAGGCAGCTAGTCATCACCACCCACCGCCAACTCCTGGACTACTCTTTTATCAATGAATAGTGGGATTGACTGTTATATATAACGCCCCCACGGCTGAAAGGGCAAGCATCTTTAGTGGACTCGAACCCCCGACCAGCAGATTGCGAGTCGAGCCCCCTAACTACCTGGCCATGCTCGGCCATGTTTTAATGACTGAAATATTTCTGTAAAATTGCCCTAACTTTTAGATTAAAAGCTACTTGATAAAACGAAATAAACAACAAAAATATACGAGACCCGCAGATACTACAGTCTCTATGCCGTCTGGGAAACTAAAGTAAAACAAAAAATCTGAGATTTGGAGTCTTTTTCCACAAATTTTCATGCAGGGAAAATCGACCCCTCCTGCTATTCAACTCCTTTGAAACACTATTATATTATCTTTGAAAAACAACAACAAAACTAAGAGCGAGAATATCAAAGAATTAATAACCACAACTAAAAAATATACTACAATAAATTTCCCTCACTGGACAGGTGGCATAACTACAAAAGATGCCCCCTCCCGCAAAAAAATAAATAAATAAATTTGGACCCCCTACATTTACTTCTCTATAATTACAGTTACGATTCGGGTCCCGCTCGCCCCTCCCTCTTAAATGCGGAGTCATGCTTACGCCATTGAGGACAAGAAGAATCTTTCATGTGTGTATAGATAAAGACTTGTAAAAAAATCTTTAGCCGTGGCTTTAGAAAAATCCAGTGGTATGGACAAGTTATTCAAGCTATTGGGATACATGATGCTCATTGAAAGTTTACGTTTCAATAACTTTAGATTATAACTGAGTTTCTTTAAATACTGATTTAAAAAGTCTTCATATATTGCAGATAAAGTTCCAAACTTCATGTTTAATGAGGAACTTGCTATAAACTAAATAATTAATTCAAAATAAAATAATAGCAACATTTACAGTTGACAAGTTCTTATTTTAGTAATTACTAAAATTACTAATAATTATCAAAATAAGAACTTGCCTATTTTAAAAGCTGCTGTTATTTCATTTTGAATTAACTACGAACTTTATGTTATGTTATGTTCTACCGCAACAGTGCAAGTATGGTGTTTGGGTTATCTATTACTCTCTCCAAGTAATCTCAGTTTTACAGTTTGTATGCTGAAGTGTTACTGTTTAATCAACAAACAAATACTAATCTTACACACCTGAAGTGTTACTGTTTAATTAACAAACAAATACTAACCTTACACACCTGAAGTATTACTGTTTAATTAACAAACAACTACTAACCTTACACACCTGAAGTATTACTGTTTAATTAACAAACAAATACTAACCTTACACACCTGAAGTGTTACTGTTTAATTAACAAACAAATACTAACCTTACACACCTGAAGTGTTACTGTTTAATTAACAAACAAATACTAACCTTACACACCTGCAGTGTTACTGTTTAATTAACAAACAAATACTAACCTTACACACCTGAAGTGTTACTGTTTAATTAACAAACAAATACTAACCTTATACACGTGAAGAATTTCATGTTTGTTCGTTTTACAAATCTAATTATATACAGGTCGGTTTGTGTCAAGAGGAACGATAGACGGTAAACAATGTCGTATTTTTAGCGTGCACTCGATTTTTCCCCCAGTTCCCCCAGGAATTGAAATAAGAGGAGGTGTTCAAATTTTCAGGGAGAGGGGGCCGAAGGGTGAGTTAAGCACAAAAATCTACACAAAGGGCAATCTGTGCTCTGCCCACCACGGGTATCGATATCCGGTTTCTAGCGTTGTAAGTCCGCTGTGCTACTGGGGGCCCCGAAGGGTGAGAACTTGAGGGCGAGGGTGGACTGTATGGTACCATAATAAAAACTGAAAAATGTTTCATGACCATTTTATCTGGTAAATAACTTCTGTAATTAACTGTCAATATTATCTCAATTTGTTATTAGAAAACCATTATGCATCGAAGAAAAAAAGCAAAGTGTTAAATTGTATTGTACAACAACTACATTTTAGGCAGGGAAAAGTGCATCTAATGGTATGGGGTGCGAGAAGATTATTCTGGGGGTTGCGGGTTCGAATCCCCGTCAAACCAAACATGCTCGCCCTTTCAGCCGTGGGGGCGTTATAATGTAAAGGTCAATCCCACTATTCATTGGTAAAAATAGTAGCCCAAGAGTTGGCGGTGAGTTTATGACTAGCTGCCTTCCCTCTAGCCCTCGTGTAGCTTTGCGCGAAATTCAAAAACAAACTGTAGAACATGTAAAAAGTTTAGTACAATAAAGCATCGCAGGCCAGTTTAATTGATCTTGTACTATACGAATGAATTTTAGTTCCAATCGATCAATAATCGTTTCATTAAGTTCGATCAACATGTTATAAATAACTTTTTCAGGCAGCCTTTCACTTTCACGTACACGACTTCTTTAAGCATGAAATAACGACTCTCTAAAACAAGCTATTTTGTAACTAATTTTCTAGGAACATTCCAAAAAAAGAACGTTTTATTTTGTAATACGTTTTCAAAAACTTGAAACAAGAACAAGCGAATATTTTTTCTTCTTCTATTCATGTTAGATTTTATTCCAGTATGCATATTTGAAGTAGAAAGTAAAGGTTAGTAACATAGCAGTTTACCAAGGTCACCCATGCAAACCTCGTTTATTTAAGAGTAACTTAAAATGGCAGCGACTGGACAAAAGCCTCTCGCAAGCGCACCTGGTGAGAATTCATAATACTTAGAATAACTTCTCTTTTTTTGGACAAACTCCCACTGGAATGTGTCCTTGTTCTGTCTGTTTCTGTACGCTACTGGAGGCATGAGAAAGAACTCAGACTATCTCAAAACCTAGAATTATAATTTCCATGTAATTTACACTTTTTTATGATATTTGATTTTTGGTTTCTATCCACGAATCAACTGCAAGCGCTCCAGTCGACACAAGAACTGGACGTAATGCACTCCAAGCTTCATAATAATTGGGCTTAATGCATTATATACCACACAAACCTGTCTAATCATTATTCTCAGGAACAAGTTCTCTAATTTATTAAATCGACAAGTTATTAGTATTTATTTTCCGGAATAAAATTATCTTCCTCAAAAAATAGTTTTAAAACTTTTTATTCCCTAAGAATCAGGTGTGACCAAGAAAGCACAAATAACTAGTTAATTACTGGGCAGGATTAGATAACGATTTGTTTATGTTATTTGATTATACAATATTAGGCTTAACTGATCTTTCTACTTCAGCGTACTTTTATGTAGGACTATCTTTGTATGTGAAAGATTGTAGCACAACACACACGACTTCTGAGAATACTTTTTGCTCTAAAGATTTTAATTTCATTATAAACCTATTAAACAGACATAAGGAAAATTTATTCTTACGTAATTATGAGCACTGATTATCAGTAGTGATTATAAAAAGGTTATTTTACATATAGTAAGTTTAGTTGGCGTATACTTGTTTCACTAACTGAATACGTTCTGAATTGGTATTTAAGATATTTATTCAGCTTGTAAAGTAACTTATAAGACAAGGGTATTGCAATTTTGTAATTTTTTGTTTGTAGGAAAGCCACCTTGCGTTAATATATTAATGCAGACAGTTTTCTATCAAATCAGTTTTATTGCAGAGCGATACTAGCACTTCATAAACAGTAGTTAAAGAACATAGCACCATCACAATTTCCTTTGTCCACACTGCTAAATCCAATTCAGGTGTTATAAAAAAATGAACATTACCTATGGTCAGTATATCGAATCCTACACAGTTAGCTTTCCTCTGTTAAAGTGTTTTATTTTTTCAAGAAGCCTGTTCGCCAAGAAAGTTTTAATAGAAACTAAAAAGCTCTTGTCATTGTATAAACTATAGTTTAACATTTCCCAAATCAGTCAACATCACGGTAATTACACTCATTAGTGTATCCGAATAGCGATAAATAAATATGTATTTTTTCATAAGAACCTCAGAGGCCTTGGTACGTTGTAATTCAAAATCATTTAATCAAGTTTGTTTGCTTTGAATTTCGTGCAAAGCTACACAAGAGCTATCTGCGCTAGACGTCCATAATTTAACAGTATAAGAATAGAGGGAAGGCAGCTAGTCATCACCACCCACCCCAACTCTTGGGCTACTCTTTTACCAACGAATAGTGGGAT
>NW_013670280.1:73603-83767 GCF_000517525.1 Limulus polyphemus
AAAAGGGCGAGCATGTTTAGTGTAATGGGGATTCGAACCCGCAATCCTCAGAATAATCTTCTCGCACCGCATACTATTAGATGCACTTTTCTCTGCCTAAAATGTGTAGTATCACAAAGCTACAGGTCAGCATTAAAGTTTAACACGTAGCGAAGTTTTAACGTGAATAAATTGCAAATAAAAAATTAAAAATACAGGTACGTTTTATCAATTATTATATGTTCGTCTTGAGAACACTAACATTTTTCTAACATTCCCAGGGGAGTGTAGAGTAGGCCCGCCAGTGACACAGCGGTATGTCTGCTGACTTACAACGCTAAAAACCGGGTTTAGATACCCATGGAGGGCAGAGTTTTGTACTTAACTACAAACAAAAAGAACAGCGTAGAGTAAATTATAAAAAATGAAGAATGTTATGATAGGCAGGATTGTATTTTGCAACTGTACAATAAATTATAACACATAATAATATTAATAATAAAATACGTTTTATTTATAAGCATGTAAAAAAATTACAGATTTTTTATAATTTTCAGTAATAAAATAGTTACTAAAGTATGTTTAATTTGCTCTCTTATATTATATTGGTTATCTAGAACACCACGTAATCAAGGTAGGCTTGCCATAACAATAAATCACTAAATTTAAGTAATTTCTTTATCGCGTAAAGCTTCTCACTACGCTCATGCATATACATACAGATAAGATGGAAAAACGGTCACCCATGTATATTATCATTTATGACGTGCTGCCATCTAGAGAAAATTATATGAAATACTATTTACCTGACTTCTGTTTAAACACTGATGGACGGACGCGAAAAGGAATGATCAAAGCGCGACTTAATTTATTTTGTTTTTAACAAACTTGATCTTAGGTAAGCACTTTTAGTTTTTACGGTGCGTTTCAGGGAATTTCACTTTGTTGATTTCAAAGAACGAGGTATTATAGACAGCCAAATATGTCGTAAAAGAAACACAGTTCAAATTCACTGCTTTTCTTTTTAATACCGTTCGATTGATTTACGAGGACAGCCTTATCCCACATTTTTTTGTGCCATTATTCCAAATAATGTTCAACTTGTGCAAGCCTGTCAACGTTTTCGATTTCGACGGGAGTTTCCCGATATGGAGTCCTGTTTCCCGATCTCTTGAAACGCGACCAGGATCTCCCGATATCAACCTTTTAAATAATTTAACAAAAAGAATAGAGTCGCAAAATTCAACTTCACAGAGTTCTAACCAGGATAAAGTAAATATTTACTCATTTTGTGTGACATTGTTATACTTTGTTGTGTTATACTGACTGCTTGTTGTAGCACATTTCATTGCATCGAGTAAAAGGGCATTTTCAATGGTTAGAACAAGAGTGATTTAGGACATGGCACAGTATGCGCCCTTTTAAACTGCAAATTTAACTCAGATACCTCAGCCAGTAAATACAAGCCCAGCAAGCAGGTATTGAAAGTTGCCAAAAGTGCAACATACAAATATAACAAAGAACACTAATCAGGATATGTGTATAACAATATGAGTAAATGACTTTGATTCTCTTAGTATATAAGCTCATTGTAAATGAAAAAAAACACCATTTCAATGCTGTAAATGTAAATAAATGTCTGAAGTTCTCCTGAATGCATAAAAGTGCACCTTTTTTCTCTAAATTTTCTGGTGGGGCATAATTTTTACACTCCGTTCTCTTTGTAACGAGCGTTGATAGTTCACATTTGTTTTGTATTTATTTACAGTGAAAAATGTTCTATTTCATAGCATGTTCTCTCTGTATTTACATGCTCTGATAATTGTTCTTTTTATATTTACGTGCTTTGGTGATTCTATACTTGTTTTTTGTGTGCATATGTGTTGTAATATTATACACGTGTTGCTCACTGTTTACGTATATGTGTTTTAAACAGTTTATCACTTATTTCCTGTATTATTACCTTCACCAACCATTTTCACGTGTTCTCTGAATGATTCCATGCTCTGATAATTCATCACGTGTTCTTTTGTTTACGCATACGAACTTTAATAATAAAGTTTGTTAATTATACATTTATGTGTTCCACTAATTGGTGAATTTTGTTCCCTGTGTAAGAACGTGTTTTAAAAATTATTCAGGCGTTGTTTATTTCTTTTCAATTTTTTTATATGGAGTTATATTTATGTTTACGTGTCCTGAAAATTAATATATTGTTCGATGTGCTCTGTTAACTTGCGTAATGTAATTCTCAGTACACTTTTATGCACTGATAGTTATTTACTTGTTATTTCTATATTTACGTGCTGGAACAATTTATCTTCATTTTATGAATGCTCAAGTCCTCTGTTGATTTGTGACCTGTTCTCTACATAAGTTAGTTCTTAACTAATTTGTCACTTGCTGTCTATTCACTATCTGATAATTCATTACTTGTTTTCAATATACCTTTGCTTTCTTTGTCAATTGTTCAGTTGGTTTCTGTGTATTATACTCATGTGCTCTGTTGATTTTGGAAGAGTTGCTTAATGTATACTTTTGTGATCAGTTAATTTTTGAAACATCTACAAGTTCTGATATGCTTACACGTTTCCTCTGTATATTTACGTATTCTGATACTTTATCGCGTGTTGTTTTCTATATATTTACGTATTCTGATAATTTGTCACGGGTTGTTTTCTATATATTTACTTGTGATAATAGTTCATCACTACTCTGAGCATGTTTTATACTATATCTGTTAAAATTATTATCTGTATATTTATGCTTATAATAATTCGTCAGCATTTGTACCATAAATAATGACGCGTTTTAATTGGTTTATTTTAATTCTTTATACACAGTCCATACAATTTTTAATTTTAATATAGAAGAGTTAAAAGATTACATTTGACATCCAATATAATATCACTACCCGTTTTAATGGATAATATTTCTTTTTCTAAACAATAGTATTCGTTGCATGAAAACAAATTAAAGTCCAGTTTGTGATGTTTCTGTAACACAGTGTTAAGTTGCACAAAGAGATGGCAAAAAATAGAACATTCAAGTGCCAAATGTATAGTGTAATATTATTAGTTGAATTTTCCTAGCACCACAGGTGGCCGCTCTGACATCAAGAATAGATAAACGTCCCTTGGATGTATCAGGTGAGCTTTTACTGAGGTAGGTGATGGTGCAGAAATGACACTGGAGTTTTAAAGTAAGTTAGCTTCTTCAGTGAGAACAATTCTATGCTTTAATTTGTGTTTAAACTTTTTTACTGTATATTATCGTTTGCGTAATTATGAAGCTCTTTAATAGATTTAGTTGACTTTAGTAATGTCAGTTTTTAAAGATATTAGTTAGTAGTATGGAATGATAAATTATCTAACGTACTGGTGGTTTGTTTGGTTGTCTGTTGTGAAGTACAAAGCTACACAATGGGCTATATACGGGTATCGAAACCCGGTTTGTAGTGTTATAAGCATTAAAACTAACCAGTGCGCCACTGGGGAGCAAGCTTTTATTAACAGTTGTACTATTTGTAAGTTCTGAATTTTACAAAAAGTGATATACACCAGAAAAATCTAATACTCCAAACCCAAGTCCATAGGAATGGGGAGATTCAAGCAATTGGATTAAGAGACATTATAAATAAATTAATTATTAATATGACATGTATTTGAATAAAATAACCTGTGTGTGCGGTGTGAGGTTGGCAACTTCTGAGTTACTGAACAAGAGAAAGATATTTCTTCTGTTTTTATCGTATCAAACTATTGTGAAGTAGCGTTCAACAAAGATACAGACCAAACCCTGATAATGAAACAGAAATCCCCTAACTCAATCTGGTTATTGTTTTTCTTTTCAGTGTTTTGTATCTTATTGCAATCTGTCTGAATGTTTTGATAAAAGCTAATTTATGTCCCTCATATTTAAATTTCAGTTTTGTTTTTGCCTACCTAATAGTGACATGATATTCTAGGGATAAAATAAAAATATTATCTAATGTAAGTTTTGTTGGAATTCTCCAATACTAAACATTAAATATCGCATTCATTTGATATAAGCATATGAGAAGGCTTTAAAAAGTAAAATTATACTAATTTAATACCTCCCTTCATCATTAGGATGCTACTATCCCGAAGGAGCCCAATTACCCTATAACCCAGAGAAACCTTGTGACGTCTGTTACTGTATCACATGCGTCAAACAAGAATGTGATCTTCAAGTAGAAGGATATTATCCAGTTTACCACAACAGAAGGTGCTGTCCTTCCAGTTACAACTGTTGTAAGAATGAATTGAAAACAAAACCAATCTTCATAAACCCTATAGTCAAATATAGTTCAAATGAATTATTATACTTATCCAACTTTGTCACTTTAAAAGACTTGATTATTTCTTTACCTAGCCGTTAAGCCCGATCGAATCTTTAATAGAAACCCGAGGAAATAGGCAAGCCAGTGAATGGAAGAAAGTAAATTTTTAAAAGTATGTATTTAAGTTGTCTGAGCATTTGTTACATATAACTGCCTCTGAGTTTCTTGACATAACGTTTTGGACTATTGCTGAGGTTTGTTGATAATGTTAAAACTTATTCTCTTTACTGGTAGTAAATAAAAATAATCTATAAAAAGTTCTATATATATATTTTTTTTTTCTCTTTTTCCTTTTGGGTTAATACATAGAAGCAGTTTGTAAAAATTACAGACAAATTAACTAGTGGCTGAATAACTTAAAATACTCAATATATTTACTTTAAAACAAGTCATATAGCACAGTCTATAGAAACGTTAAACATAATTCAAAGTTCTGAAGTGTTTTTTTTTTGCAGTTAGTATAGAATAGGGAAGAAATAATTGGTAATAGTTCTATTAATATATTCTTAAGAATTTATATAGAACATACCATAATGTAATAGTGATATCAACTTTATAATTCTTGGCGAGATGTGTCTGATTATTATTACACCAACAGTTTTATAAACATGTTTTTGTCTTCCGATATATATAGTTGATAATGAAGTTGTTTTTTTTTAATATGATACCATTAGCGATATTTTTAACAACAACAAGTGCTCCAGAGGAAATTAATCAAAGAGATGGTGTAACAGGTATGAAAACAAATTTCTTAATGTATCTTTTTCATTATGATTTTAAGCTGTTGTGTAAACAATAAGTAATTACTGTAATTTAAATCTTACAACAATAATAAAACTTATGCCTTTCCCCCATCTATAGCTTGGGGCCTATATAGCTTAACTCCGGGGCCGTACGATGGAAATAATACAAGTAGCCTATTGTGTATAGCTTTGTGCTTAACAAGTAAACAAACAACTAAACTTAAGATTTCAAAACCTTTGTTGAATTATGGAAAATGACTTGTTTATTGTTACGCGCAAAGCTACACATTGGGTTATCTTTGTTCTGCTCACTGCGTGTAACAAAACTCGAGTTTTAGCGTTATAAGCCCTCAGAATTACTGCTCAGCCACCGGGGTACATCAACAATAAAAAGTGCTATTTGTGTACTCTTAAATATACATTTCCAGTTAAATAATCAAAAGAGTCAATACGTTTTTGTTTATAAGTGCTATAAAAGCCTACGTTTATGTTATGGTCCCATAAACAATATGCTGATGTTCTTTAAAAGAATAAATACATTCAAAAACTGTTATATTAAACAACATGCTTGGTTTTTTCTTGAAAGAAAACTGGATGTTTCAGCAAGAAAAAATAAAATAAAAAACTAAATGTAAGCCACGATCATTTCCTACGAATATCCTAAATAGTAACCTGAAGACCCAACAAGTTTCGAAGAACAAAATATAACATTTTAAAGTCTATTTTAAGAAAACAAAATAAAAAAATATATATATATGAAACAACAACTATTTCAGGTTCTATGGATGATGTTTTCCTCAAGGCTTTACATCAGATGCAAAGGATATTTGGATTTTTACGCGACTCTTAGTAATTTAGATTTTTTTAAAATCAAGTATAATTTGTCACTCACAGACGGCTGTATGATTGATGGCCAGCAGTTTTCTGATGGGGACGCTGTGGATTCATACGATCCTTGCCAACATTGCTATTGTATAAGAAACGAACTTATCTGTGCTGTTAGAGAGTGTAAACCACTAAGAGAAGATTGCCGCCGTTTGCCGTCAGAAATGGACTAGTGTTGTCCGGAAAATTACGAATGTCGTAAGTAAGCTAAGCTAATAAAGGTACATTAATCTTAAATTTGTAATAGTGCACGAACTGGTACAATTATTGTAAATTTGGAGAAGGATGTTACCTGGAGTGGTTTCTAATCAAGTATTACTTCAATTACAACATCAGTTATCTAACCCGAAATTATCTCGACTCTTATAATATTCCAGAATAACCAGTTTTTTTCTTTAATCTGCACCACAACAGCTAATTCACCACCCAAGTGAACGAGAAATAGTTTGTTATTCTTTTTTTTTTACAACCGTCATCATAACAATGAGCTCATGTGTATGTTATAGCTGATAGTTTGCTACCCTTCACGTCTTTCGTATTTTATCCCAAAATCCAGCTAAGGATATAGTCAAAAAAGTTTGCTATCCACCATTTCACTAAGCCTACTACTTCCCAACAATCAGTTGAACAACAACGACAAAAATATCTCACATAACATCAAATCTACTAGTTCGTGACATAGTTTAAGAAAGACAAAATTTTGTACCACAAACACACAGACACATTCTTATATTTATATTTCAACACAATAAAACACCATCATGTCCTTTACTATTACAACCTTCACATGAGTGATCAGTTTCAATATAACGACTAGGAAACGATTACTGAATAACAAATAATAGTGTGCACGACGAGAACATAATTATGTATATAAAATTGTTTAAATAATCTTGTACACTTTATATTTAGTAACAACTCAGAGACCCATCACATCGGGCACAACAAGAGGGCCTAACGCAACTGATGAACTTGATTCTACTACATCAAATGAACCAGCTATTATTAGGGAAGCAGCTGTCACTGCATCTGTGAAACCGGAAAAATCTGTCGTAAGATCTTGGGAACCAATTAAACTAGAGACAACTATTAAATCTGTTGCTACCACCTCTGGGGAACCAAAGATAAATGATGAAACTATTGTCACTGCACCAATAGAACTTGGAACAACTCTCAAATCTGTTACCTTTACGTTTGGGGAACCAAATGCAACTGATGAAACTATTGTCACAACATATGTGAAACTAGGAACATCTGTAAAATCTGTTACCTTTACGTTTGGGGAACCAAATGCAACTGATGAAACTATTGTCACAACATATGTGAAACTAGGAACATCTGTAAAATCTGTTGCCACCACCTCTGGGGAACCAAAGATAACTGATGAAACTATTGTCACAACATCAGTGAAACCAGGTACATCTTAAAATCTGTTGCCACCACCTCTGGGGAACCAAAAATAACTGATGAAACTGTTGTCATAACATTAGTGAAACCAGGAACATCTGTAAAATCATGTTACCACCACCTCTGAAGAATCAAAAATAACTGATGAAACTGTTGTCATAACATTAGTGAAACCAGGAACCACTGTCAAATCTGTTGTTACTACATCTGATAAACTAAACACAATTGAAGAAACTATTTTTACAACATAAGTGAGATCAGACACAACTGACGAACTTACTTTCACCACATCAGAACAATCAGTTGTAAAAGACGAATATGCTGTTTTCCCCTCAAATAAAACATTGATAGCTGATCAAACAGATGTCACATCAGAAATAGGTAAATAGATGTTAATCAGTTTATTTACATTATTTATGGCAAAAACAAATAAAACATCATCATTAGTTGTGCTTTAAACACTAAACGTGGAGCTTTTAAAGTATGTTTTCTTTTCATTTTCATTTTACTTACAGCTATCGGGTGCCATATCAATGAAAGCTATTTTCATGAAGGTGATCTTATTGATTCAGGCGACCCATGCCAGCATTGTTACTGTTCAGTTAGCGCAGTGATCTGCGCTGTACAAGAATGTAAAACACCAAGAGAAGGGTGTAAACGAAAAGAAGGACAATGTTGTCCAGATACGTATGATTGGATGTCGTAAGTATCACTACTTATATAATTATAGTATACCTTAACCGTAACTAAAGGTTGGCATGCTCAATGGTACTATTAATTTCAGAAGGATTAACTTACCGTATTATAAAGCATAGATATTTATCTATCTCTTTCAGATGTACTTGTTTATGATTTGGAAACTTTGTTTTATTATAGTTGTCACACCAAAGCCTATCGCCGTACCTGCCGTTACTGGATCAGATGACTCAGTCATAACTAAAGATTCTATATTAAATACATTGCAAGAGGCAGAGACTATTCAAAAACTTGAAGAAGATGATTATGTTGTTTCTGCATCAACTAAATTTAAAATAACTGCAAAACTTGTTGTCACTACACCTATAGCGTCCCGCAACACAAACGACTCTGTATTTGTTACATCAGAATATTCACTAACGAATGACATTCCTGCAGCTGTGGAATCAGAACCACAGAAAACTGTGGAAACTTCAGGAGATTCACAAAATACTGACAATCCAACAACTGTGGAATCAGAACCACAGAAAACTGGCAGTGACCGTAATATTGCCAGTTCTTTCTGAATTTCTTGATGTAGTCACAGCATGCCTTTCAATTTTTATAAAAGGTTTTACCGATGCAGCAATAGGACGTTTGTAAGTAGTTTGTGGACCTCCTGAAGTTTTCACAGCATATTTTTATCAGCAGAAATTGAAAAAAATGAGGAACCTATTGTGACAACTTCAGAATATTTCAAACAACTAACAGTTGTATTGTTATTACATCAGAAAAACTAGAAAACATCAAAGAGCCTACTGTAATAACTTTAGAAGATTCAGAAACTACTGACAATCCCGATAATACGTCATCGGGAGAACCAGTAAAACTGAAAAACCTACCGTGACAACTTCAGAACATCCACAAAATACTAACAATCGTGTTATAACGGCATCAGAAGAACCATATAAAATTGAAGAATTTGCTATGACGACATCAGCAGAATCAGAAACATCTAAGAATGCTACTATTGTAAAATCAGTAGAACGAGACATAATTGACAAACTTGTTGTTTCGACATCAGAAAAAATCGAAGCCACTGAACAATTTATTGCCAGTTCATCGATTAAAGCTTACACAGTTAAGGAATCTGTTGTTTCTATAGCTGGTTTAACCTACACAACTACTGTCACGTCATTACTGTCCGATGAACCAAGCTTTGTTCGACCCCCTTCTCGAATGGAAACTGTTATCGTTTCTCAAGGGATTCCTGGTGAAGGTGAGTGAATTTATTGCATTATTATATCTTCTGAGTTGATACAGTTTACTAATAACAATATAAAAAGGCGGTGATGTTTTTACGATGTTGATTCAATAAATTTTGTTTATAATACTTGAAAACGTATTAGGTCGTCAAGAAATTATGTCGCGTTTTGGAACACTTTCATTACCCCCCCCCCAAAAAAAAACAACGTACATTACGTATAATAGTTAAACGAACCGCCTAAACGTCACGTTAGAGTGGCTTATATAATGTGTAAAGTTTAGTGTAATCTAATCCCTTATAATGATGGCACACGACGAGACACACATTTGGCATGTAATGCTGTTTGAATATAAGAAGGGAAACAACAGCTCTGTAGCCACAAATAATATCAAAGAAGTTTATGTAAGTGTTTTGAACGTTCGTAAGTGTCAACGATGGTTCAGCAAATTTCGTTCAGGTGACTTAAGCCTTAAAAACTGTGATGGCAGGAGCCGACATGTTGGAATTGATATTGATGCACTGAAGACGCTTGTTGAGTCTAACCCAAGGCAACATACTCGTGAAATGGCCCTGAAATTGCTATATCTCTCATGAAACAATACGTAAACATCTAAGGAATATGGGAAAACTCCATAAATAAGGTGTTTGGGTGACTTACGAACTCTCCGATGATCATCGTTACCAACGTGTGAACATTGCTTCGTCTCTTTTGGCGCGCAATGCGCGTGAACCATTTTTGAACGGAATTGTTACCGGTGATGAAAAATGAATTCTCTATGCAAATATTAAACTCCAAAAACAATGGCTCAGTCCGAAACAAAAAACACTTCCGACCCCAAAACCTG
>NW_013670280.1:84484-88032 GCF_000517525.1 Limulus polyphemus
ATATGGTGTGAGAGCCCAGACTGTGTATTTGCCGAGATTGTAGTTGAATGAATCATAAGGAGACAGTATAGGTCGAAGGGGGCAGTCCTGTTTGTGTGGTTTAGGAATGCCATAGAGTTGTGGTGTGCGTGAATCAGTTTTACGTAGATAAAAATAAAAATCGTCAGTAATTAAATTCTTTTTTTATGTGTAATAAAGTTCAAAAAGAAATTCAAAGCCATCCCAAATAACCCAACAAACACACACGAAAAACAATTAAACAAATCGGAAAGGATGTCGTTCATTTTTACATCGACTTCTGAATTGTTCATGATGACAGTGGTGTTGCCTTTATCAGCTTTTAAATTAAAGAACGCTGTACAGATGAATGTAAATAATTAGTTTAAGATCAATTAACAGAAGGTGTGAACTAAAATATGAAGGTCATTGTGGCGTTTTTCCCAGTTTTGTAACGAAATGATTACACCAGAATTAACTGTACGCCCCTGAGAAGAAGAAAAAATGATAGGATTAAAATTTACCATTTGTTACCTAAGCGAACTTTCTTCTTGTTTTCTCTCTTTCGTCCGACTATAATTAAGTTATTCAATGGTCCCGTAAGAATACAGGCCTATGAAAAATCAGAATAAATTAGAAATTGCTGGTATATTTTTTGTAATTTTGTTAGGTTAAATGTTAACAAAATAATTCCCCAGAACTTTAGTAGCTGCATGGTTGATCAGTATACATTCAAACTAAGTTGACACTTTATAATAAGCTATAACATGGTTGATCAGTATACATTCAAACTAAGTTGACACTTTATAATAAGCTATAACATGGTTGATCAGTATACACTCAAACTAAATTGACACTTGATAATAAGCTATAACATGGCTGATCAGAAATTTAGTATACACTCAAACTAGCTTGACACTTTCTAATAAGCTATAACTAATAAGATTGTCTTTTGTCGGGGAGATAAGCAAACTAATACGCCGCTCAGCTTGGATTTAACCCATACTACAGGTACAGAAAAAACACCAGTTACTCCTGTTACAATAGAAACTTGCACAGCACCACAGAATAAAAGTGAAGAGATCACTCAACAGGTAAATTATATAAATATACTGGTTAATTATGTTATTAACTATTAACTATTTTATCACTATTGATCAGGAAATTGGCTTTTTGTTTGTTCTGTTAAACATTACAAATATTTACACAGGATCTCTTCCCCAACCAGGGTGGCAGGGCAAGGAGCAAGAAATTTCAGTAATTGTTTCTTGGAGGTTTTGCATAAATCATTGAAAAATCCGAAATCTGTTTTATCCAAATATGTAATTTATATAATAGTATCTTATTTGAGTCGGGAGTAATGAGGTTTCAGAGTGGCCGCACCACCTACCCATCAAGTGTCACATACAAGAATTGATTATTTCTATTTTTTATTTCTAAATCAAATTATACGACTTTTATTCATTGTCTGTTTGAGGTTGTAGACCTTGTATTTGATCTTCAGATCAGGCGGGAGGCTACTGTCACTACTGTCCTATTTAGCATCAAACTATTTTTGGTAATAGTGGTTGATGGTGACATACCGAAGAGTAACAAAGTCACGGTCAGCAGGACATGAAGCTATCAGCTGAAGATTTATGTGGTTCTGGTCTAAAAACAGATACAACAACGGGCGAAGAAGGAGAAGAAGGACTATGTAGAGGACCCGTCGGTTACACAACAAGAAGTATTGCCATTAAATATATTGTTTCTGATAATGATATGTCCAGTCGTAACTCGGTCAATTTCTATCCGATGTGGAAACTGTGAATTGTACTCGTTATATCTCATCGTTTTCTAAATCTTAATTATTTGAGCAAATTTATGTTAATCCCGGATTTTGTATGTCCATTCCTAGTCATAGAGGTGCCGCTGGTTGATGGAAAGTTCCTGTGTTAAAATCACGAACCCAGGAATAAGATCGATGGGGCAGGGATTTATCTTCCTGCAAGACGATGATCCTAAGCATGCATCAAAAATGGTGAAACTATACCTTGAAGAACACTTGAAACCATGGCTTAGCTTGCACAAAGTTCTAATAGGAATGTAGAAGATTAAAAGGCAACCATACAACGTGATTGAATTCTTGGGAGTAACACAGGACATCTGAACCAATATTTAACAAATATATAGTGATATATATATATGTTAACATGAAAACAAGGCATGGTACACTGTATCAAGCAATACAATTACTGCTTTGATTTTATATTTACGTTGATAATATGTTGCACTAATTATCAATTAACTATTTTGTTGTAATTATTCACTGCTTGTGAATATTTTATGTGTGTGTGTTTCCATAGTTACTACCAATACTCTTCTTTCTCTCTCTCTTTCTCAGTATTTGTGTGTAACATATACACACGTAAAAGTGTGTTAAACCTTGGTTAAAACGGTCGAAATGATAGAGCAAGGTTCTAGTGTGACAACCTTGTGAAATATTTTATGTGTGTGTGTTTCCATAGTTACTACCAATACTCTTCTTTCTCTCTCTCTTTCTCAGTATTTGTGTGTAACATATACACACGTAAAAGTGTGTTAAACCTTGATTAAAACGGTCGAAATGATAGAGCAAGGTTCTAGTATGACAACCTTGTGAAATATTTTATTTATGTTTTTAGATTTCTTAAATACATTTTAGTCAGTTGATGAAATATCAGTTGCCGTATCTATATAAATATAATAGTACTGTCTGTTGTATGTCCATGTAACTACTTCGCAGGGTGTGGATGAATCTTCACTAAAATTGGTGTGGAGTATCATGCCTTCATTCCAATGATACTGAGATATATTTGACAAACGACAATAATACTTAGTCCTATACAGGTGATCGCTCATATACATCAATGAAATTGCAACTATATTTGTTTTGTTTTTAATATTGAGTCTGTACCTCTATACAGTAACGTGGATTTGAATATTAAATTACGGCTCGTATAATGACAATTTGATTTAGTAATTATCTATCGATTAATAAAATGATCTGCTCTTCAAAAGACTTTCGCCAACGTTAAATTTTATGTATTTATTGTTTGATTTATGGTATACTCACTACACAACATAGTCTGGACAGCACTGGCCCTCAGTGTGTTCAGACTTACAGGCGCTAAAGAAAGGTTGATTAGGAGCCTCACAGGTAATCTTTTCACATTGAATAACACTGTTAACACAGACACAGTTAACGTTGCATGGATTAAAAGATATAACAACCTCATAATTCTGATAGATATTGCCGTCCATTCGACAAATGCCTAAATAAACATAATAAATGTATTTATCTCTTCATTATAATTTTAGATCAAAGACGTAGTTTTATAACTTTTCCTTTTATTCCACTAAAACAAACATTATATCTTTTTTCTTGCTAAATAAAACAACAATCATTTAATAAACATTTCAATTAATTGTAAAAGCATCCAAAGCTATTAGGTCGTCAAGAAATTAATGTCGCTTTTTTATATGAAAAAACCCTAACAACTTATATATCAAAACAAAACATTTATTAAATG
>NW_013670281.1:0-15008 GCF_000517525.1 Limulus polyphemus
CTTATTAAACTAGTTAAAGTAAT
Organism: Limulus polyphemus; assembly: GCF_000517525.1. Lineage (NCBI taxonomy): Eukaryota > Metazoa > Arthropoda > Merostomata > Xiphosura > Limulidae > Limulus > Limulus polyphemus. Next base: position 24 of record NW_013670281.1, read on the forward strand.
GGTATAGTAATTTTGAATAAGAAAGGTTATGTAGAGAAAGCTTTAACTATTTTAAATGATAATATTAAATTTAAGAAATTAGAATCTTATCCTACAGCTTTAAGAGAAAGATGTTTATAAAATTATCTGTTAAAAATTAAGAAAGAAGGGTTAATATCTGAAACTATTTATAATGAAATTTGACCAGTTGGTTCACATTACGGAATATTCAATGGGTTAGCTAAGGTACACAAATTGTTCTATAAAAATGATAGTGTCATGTATAGGTTCTTTCACACTTAAATTAGGAGGTTTTTAGTGTGGTTTTTTGAACCTCATCTAACTAATGAACTGACATTAACAAATAGTTATACATCCTCTAAATATGTCTTTAAATTAGTTTCTGATGAACCTGTCTATGTTGCAAGTTTAGACATCTAGTCTTTGTATAAACATTTACTGTTAAAGAAACTAATAACATTAAGTAGTAATTTCATTTTCCACAAGTTGGATATCATTAGGAGTATAGCAAAATCTATTTTCATTAAATTATTGGAATTTGTTACCAAAGAATCTATTTTCTTTTTCAATGATTGTTATTATGAACAAATTGATAAGAGTGTCTATAGGTTTAAGGGTTGTACAATGTTTAGCTAATTTGTTTTTAAGTTATCATGAGCAAAGGTGGTTAGAAAGTTGTCCTGTAAAGTTTAAACCTTTATATGACAGAATGTTGATGACACATTTGTGAAGTATAAAAATAAATTTGATGTTTATGAATTTAAAGATTACTTGAATAGCCAACTTAGTAATATTTAATCTATGATTGAAGAACAAACTGCAAAAACCGTACCATTTTTGGATACTAAAATAGTTTGGCTTGGTGTTTATGGAGCTTGATTCGCAATCTGTGGGTTGTAGGTTCAAATACACATCATTGAACATGCTCGCTCTTTCAGCCTTGGGGGTGTCATAATGTGACAGTCAATCCCAATATTCGTTAGTAAAAGAGTAGCCCAAAAGTTGGTGGTGGATGATTATCTACCCTTCCCTCACTGCTAAATTAGGGATGACTAGTGCAGATAGCTCTCAAGTAGCTTTCTGTGAAATCAAAAACCAAACCAAAACAACTAAAATACTTAATTTGGTAAAAAGTTTTGGGACTAAGTGTTACCATAAACCAACATTTAGTGGGCAGTATTTTCATTTTGACAGTTTTTTTACCATTTTAATTTAAAAAGAAGTTAATTTATAATTTAATGCATTGGGTTTATAACAGTTTTCTGGATTTCATGAAGAAGTGAAAAATATGAAGGTTGTCTTACAGAAAAATAGTTTTCTTTTTATAGTTGATTGACAGTATTGTTAAGAAATATTTAAGAGCTTTGGACACGTTTAAAATCAGTAAATGTGCTAATAGTAAAGAAATAGTTTAACATTTACAGGTGAACATGCTATAGAGTTATAGAAAAAAAAATAAAAATGATTTTGAATAAAAAAGTTTATCTTTAAATTCAGCTTAGAATTGTTTTTAAACAGATATGCCATTTAAGTAATTACTTTAGATTTAAAGACAGGATTCCTAAAAACCATCACAATTATGTCATTTATAAATTTACATCTCCAAGGTGTAACTATGGCTATGTTGGGCTCTGCAGTTCATTGTTTGAGTTCTAGAACTAAAGAGCATGTGCAAAATATCCCATATAATCAGTCATCCATTCTTTGCCACTGTTTACAAGACTGTGACTTTATACCTATGGCCAAACATTTTGGGAAGTGTAGTAAAGGAAAAAAATTTTCAAAACTAATGAAAGTGTGTTGATTCACAAAATATGTGCTGAATTGAACATCATTCATATGGCTTCATCTTTGCTTTTAAAACAACTACTAGCATTTCTTTCTTCATCTTACTGGACCTAAATTCTGGAGCCAGGAGATGACTCTGGTTGGTAGATGATGTCATCAAATGATACTACCAGTCTCTCATTATTCTCCTGTGCTTCCATCCAAAGTTTGGGGCATACCCTGTCTCAGGCTCACGAGATGTCAAACCACCTCTTCAGTCCTCAGTTTGTGTTTCCCTTGCACCAAGATCATTCACTTGGAGAAGAACTCAATTGAAAGATTTGGATGTTTGGTTTATGGCAGCTCTCTCGCCTGAGTCATAGGTCGCAATTAATGAGATCAAAGTCATGGACCTGTACTGCCTTGGTGAAATCCAACATCTTGGACAATCACCTCCCATCAGTGACAGACTCTTCCTATCTGTCATAAGCCCTTCTAGTTTGCAAAAATGCCACTTCTAAAACTTGAAAACCTTCTTAACTTAATAATACAATAGTTCATGTAATGGGCAGTACACACTTCAGCAGCTAATAGCAAACGATAACAATTTTCTTGCAGTCATGGCACCAAATTTTCTTGTTACCCATCTTCATAGGTGAACTTAATGTAAGTTTCAGTTCACTAGATAGATTCTTAGAATAACAGGAGATTCAATGAAGATAGTGATTACACAGTAGTACTAAATGTTTTACATAACTGAATCAATGTTAAACAGAATAACGAGAATAATAAGTATGAAGCAAAAGAACAATCTTTATTGTTTGTGCAAAACAAACATAATGTGTGTTCTGAAAGTTACATCAAACTGTTGCTTCTATTAGATATTCATTGTCAATTTCTGATCATTTACCAGGCTGTTAAATCTAAGGGGTCTTAAACTCAAAGAAACCATGTTTTTACCTAGTGTGACATGTTACCATGTGACTGATCATTCTTACTACAAAGAGGTTGCGCTATAGCCTTTATACATCACCTGTACAACTGCTGAAGGACACTTTTATGTGAAACCTACATATATATTCAGAATAATTATTATAGTACTATTTATATATATATATATGCCACATAATCACATACTAGGACAGCGGGTCTCTGATACAAATCTTTAGTTTATTTGTTGTCATTTCCACCTGGCTAGAAAAACCATTCTGCATTAATAGTTTACTCATCCTACATCTGAACTGCAATGAATTTCCTATTTTGCTTTGTTGTTTTTTATTTGAAGACTAATACTTTGTATATTTTTTAAGTATATTTGTTTTATCTTGTGCTTTTGGTTATAATTGCTACAATGATCTATGAAATATTGTTATTTTCTTGTAAAGTTGCCCATTTTTCTTTCTTTTACAGACATCTCGTGGAAGTACGTTGTCTCCTTTAAGTTCCACCATAGGCCAGCAGTATGTAGATCATTGCTCCTTTATTCAAATAGATGTTTGTTTGTCAAAACCTTTAGTTCCTAAGCAAGTACCTGAAGAGCTAGCTTTGAAGTAAGTAAAGCGGAACTGTGCCGATCTTATTATCTGTCATCCAAAATGTTGTTTGTCCTAATCGTGCATTTTTAATGTCATTATTATTACCTGTAGAAGATTGCGTAATGTGATTATACATTGAAATATGATAATATTGAGTGCAGATATAAGTGTTAAACTTTAAAATTATTCAATAATAATTAAGATAAATAAACCTTGGAGCTACAGAAAAATTTTGCCTTACAAATTATGAAAATGAGAAAATAAGTCTTTGCACCTTATAAATATGTAACATGGCTTATCCTGCACACTGTGCAAGATAATTTAGTAAGTGTAAATACATGCCACAAAGGCAGATAGCTAATTGCATTGAAGAATGCACAATATGCAGAAGTTGTGAATTATATGAAATTAAAGTAGGAGAGATGAAAAACCTTTTGAATATATGTTTAAATCTAATTAACAAAATACTCTGTGTATGACTTTCCAAAGGTATCAGGAAACTGGCATTATATTATAAAAGACATTCAGTTTTTATTCTTAACTTTTAAAGTTTTGAATGTAGATATTTCATCTTTAAACATGAAAAACTTTTACATAATTGACATCTCATTAAAATTTGCTTGTTTGTCTGTATTTGGTAGTAGATAACAATTTTCTTTTTAACAACCTTCCAGTTTGACTGTCTAGGAAAGATCATACCATTAAAATAGTTATAAAAATTGTTATTTATTACACTTATTGGAGAGGCATTATTAGTTAACTTAAAACATTTTGATATTTTCAGGTTCTTTATGGAAGAAATCATATGGTTATTTTGTATGCTTTATGAATAAGGATTTTTACTAGGTTCTTCTTTATGGAAAATGGTAAAAAAATTATCAAATGTAAAATATAAACTTGTAAAAGCTCAGCTAGATTTTCTCATGAAATAGTTCACATTAAATTTTCCATTTTTATTGTGAATAAAGATGTCTAAAGTAAAAGCTGATAAATTTGTAAATTTTCATCTTTGAACTTATTGTTTATTGTTGAAATAGTAAAAACTATTGACCTATTTAGAAACTTCAAAAATAATGAAAGTATCATCAATATACATTATATAATTTAATGGTTTAAACAAAGAAGATTATCAAGCCTGTCATAAGTTGTGAACCCTTTTGAAGTTTGAGATGCTAAACTTCATAAAATGCAAAGGTTTATGTAATGTTCATATTACGCTCTGCACTACTGAGGGTGTGTCAGTACTAACTGCATCCCACTTGCAATAGACTCAGGTATTGAACAAATATACGTTTATTGGTGAGTAGTTTAAAATATAAAATCATTATTCATGTGGTACACACTTCTAATAATTTTCATTTCTTATGAATTAGCTGGTTTAAGTATAGTGCGAGTGTTACATGTACATATTCTTAGGAGCAGTAGTTTATCGCAAGTTTGTTTATCTAACTGTTTACGATTGATATGTTTTGTAATTTAGTTGTTGTCAGTTGGTGATTGTTATATTATTGCCCCATTTTACTAGAACTTTCTAAGTTTTTCTCGTTGTTTTAATTGAGTATTATTGTATCATGATATCTCATAGTGTGTGAAATGCTCAAGGCCTCTGTTAGGCTATAAATGTGCATCCAAAATGTAGTTCAAGCAAGTTAGTTATATAGATAGATCTAGACTGGATGAATGTGAATTTAGCAATAAAGAGCATATAGATCTGAGGCAATTTTTAAAGTGAACTTATCACAGCTTGTATTGTGATCACGAAGTAGAGAAGAAATAATTTGTTTTGACAGTTGTGTTCTAAAGTAACTGAACTAGCCCATGTGGACTTTGACAAAAAAAAGAGACAATTATATAAGGCTCTGGTTACAGTTGTGGTAACTAACAGTTATAGTAATGATTACAATATGGTACCTTACATGCTGCCCTTTATATGCTAAAAAAAATTTCATATGCCACATCCTTGAACCCCCCTTTACCCCACGTGGTTCGCAGCATCTCACATGTAACTCATCATGCGACAACCCTCCACCAGTAGTAGTGTGACATACCCTCTGATGCACCTGACTCTGTCTATTTAATTCTACTGATCTAGTGCAGATGTTTTTCAATTGTGCTTTCATCATGTGTTCATTGATTTTTTTTTTGTGTGCGAAGTAGTGATTTAACTAAATTATTCCTTTGTTACAGGTGGTTTTTCTGTCGTATTTTGCCATGATAACTTACCTTGTTTATCTTTTTTTTTTGCCTTTTCAATTCTTCCCAGTTTAAGATGAATTCTGAAGTTCGTGTTACAACTTATGATATTCTTACCACTACTTCAAGTGCCATTACACAGGCTTCAGGTCTGGGGATCTCAACTGAGGATTTTTTGGCTATCATTCATTGGGAGAATGACTGTTATATGATTCAACCTTCTTCTCTCTACAATGTTTGGGTTCTTCTGGAATCATACAAGCCTATTTATGACAAGAAGGATTTTGACAGCCTTTTATCTCCATCTAACTATACCATGCCTTTCCTGTGGAATCTGCTAGGCCTAACTCAGCCTTTTTCGATATGATTTCTCAGATGTATTCTGTTTTATTGATTTCACCAATTTTCTATGATCCTCTTCCTTCCTTATTACATGACACTCCATCCTTAAAGTATCTTATTTTCCTTCCTCCTCCTGACATCAGGGTTCATGCTGAGCATTTTGTTTCTCAGTTGAGAGCTGGTGCTAGCTTGCCTCACCCACCATGCACAGGCTTCTTATCATTAAGCTTTCACTTATCATCAGGCTGATTAACCATTTCTTGATTCCCAGCAGTTGGAGTCACTTTTGCCAGTGTGAAGGTTGACCCTGACAGTCCTATACATTTCTCCCATGTCCAAATTTTTCGCCTTTGTCTGACACTTACAGCTCTCTTACAGTACTTATCCACCATATACCTCCTTCCTGAGGCACTCCACAGCTCCTCTGAGGAGTTTTCAGGAAATATCTTTTCCCTTATTACCTCCATGTTAGTGCAATTGTCATCCTCAGCCCTATTCCTATTGGTTTCAACGCTGCTTAGATTTAGACTGAAGTTGACCAGCCACATATGATCTGTCAGACCCTAGCCCCACTAGACCTTGGGCACATCCATTTTAGCTTCTCCTACATTCCTGTCTGTAAATGGTTTTTCTACAGTCTTTCTTTACTGGGATTGAGATTCCGATATATTGTAGTTCAGATTCAAACCCACCCATTTTTTTCTCTCACTTTTGGTTGTGCTCCTCCCACTTTCTATCTGTGTATGTGACACCTATTTCCACACTGAGTACAGAATATACCTGGTACAGAAGTTGTGTGATCTCCTATGTGTGTTCCTCTCCCAATGGGGATCACACTTCATGGGTGCTCTTCAGACACTTTCAAAGGATACTTCTTTCTGTCCCTCTCACCAGTTCCTATTCAATGTGAGATTCTAGCTACACATGTGAGAAGAGGTAAGGTACTGTATCAAAAGTTACTTTTTTCCTATACTGAAAATATATTTCTAATATATACTTACCTCTTGTCACACATCCCACCCTTCCTCCACACTGAAAACCAGTGCGTTCTTTTCTGCCTAATCTCAAAGTGATAATTTGGTGGAATTGAATAGAGTGAGTCACATGCATCAGGAGGGACAGTCCTATTGGTGGATAGTTGTTGCATGATGACTTAATGTGAGACTCAGTAAACCACGTTGATAATGGTAATGGGGTAGATGGGAATTCAAGGCTTGTGGCATGTGAAAACAGTTTTGCATATAGAGGGCAGCACTGAACAAAAATAGCTACAGTGTAAGAGGAAGTAAGTGCCAATTAGAAATATATTTTCAGTATAGGAAAATAATAACTTTAAAATGAAATTATCAGAGACTGTATTGTAATAACAGAGCAGGAAGAATAATTTCTCTTTTCAAATTGTGTTCTAAAGTAACTGAACTAGCCTGTGTGGAACTTTACAAAAAAGAAACAATTACTTAAAGCTCTGGATACAACGATGTAATGAACATTTGTATATACATTTGACTTGTTTTAATATAGTATCTTAAAACAAGTGGACTGTATACTGTTTTCTTATTGTTGAAATTTATTGCCAACAAGTCACAGACACCTACTGTTAAGAATCTGGCCCATAAATACATAAAAACCTGACATACCATAACTAGCATAGTACATATTATCAAAGCTTAGATCACGTATTTCTTAATAAAAATCAATATTATCTTTCATATATATTCTTTACTAGTTAATGGTTCCAAAGTGTTACTAGAGAATCAGCAAGTTTATAGTCATGTATGTTATTATATGAAACAATTGCTGTAACCAGAAAACCATCTTTATATGAGATTTATTTTCTGTGTATTTACCTTCTGTGGTCTTAGATGAATCCTCCTCCAATTTCAGAAATCTAGTCTTGTTATTTAAAATGTCTTTATCTTTATTAGTAAAATCAATTTTATTTAAAATTACTATGTTTGAATTTTTATTTAAACTTTTTTTACCTTGAAATTCATCCATCCTTATATTTAACACATTTGCTTCAAGATAGATTTTGGGATATACTCACAGAAGTAATAATAATTTTGGGACTGTTTGACCTTTTTCAGTTTCAATGTTTTTAGGGTGCCTTTTCAAAATATGTGATTATCTGTCTTAGTTATATATGTTGTAAAACATATGCATAAAATTATTATATGTCCAAAGGCCAAGCTAAATCAACCTCCTTAACTTCCCCTTTTGTAGGGTAATGAGATGTTTGAGTTAAAGGTTTATTTCCAGAGATATAATTGTTAAATAATGTTAAAGAAGTTCCACTTGGTTCTTATGTTGTTGAAAGATTCATTGCTGCACAGCCAGTTGTTTTGTCTAGACAACTGTTGCAACAACTGTTCAATATTCAGGAGATAATATTCAGTTTGCAGCAGAAACCTATGAAAAACCTAGTTGAAACAATATCTTTCACCTTAGCACTAGTTATATTAAGACTGATGTAAGGAGTACCCTCCTATATCTGTATGTACTTGTCCATTGAGTAATAAGAGATGTATATACATGAGCATGTGTGACTTATGTAAGTTTTATGACTTGTAGGATTTCCGAATATTCTGGTGCAAGACCAAAACTGAAAAAAATCACAATAGTGGGATCAGATAAATCGACAGAACAGTATAAAAGAGTTATTCATGAGATAATTAGTTTTCTTCAACAAGAGTTTAGGTGAGATTTTGTTTTTGTAGCTGTTCATCTTCATGTGACAAATATGGTTATAAGACAAAAAACACATCACTTACAACATATTTAAGTTATTTTTTCTTTATGATAAAAAAGCTACTTAAGGTGATCCTATTCGTATATATAAAGTCATTACGTATGTGATTATGGTTGCCTAAGTAATCAAAGTAAAGAACATATTATCTGGATTGTAAAAACATAATGTACATTTAATTTCCAAATAGACTGCAGCAAATACCATTTATTTTGAAAAGTATACTTGTAATACATCTGTTATCTTTATATGTATATCACTAAGTATGCAGTCTGAGTAGTTTGTGTCCTGTATTAACTGATTGTGTTTTACAATAAAAATAATGTTTATATTTCACAGAATGTGGAGCATCTCTCAAGTAAATTGTGCATCAGTAAAACAATCTTCAGAAAGGTAATGTTACGTTACAAGCTGTTTCTTCCACTGTATTGTGATTGTATTCTAATTAGGAAATGCTTCTGCTGTAGTAAAAGATGTTTACTAATGTTACATTACAAGCTGTTTCTTCCACTGTATCGTGATTGTATTCTAATTAGGAAATGCTTCTGCTGTAGTAAAAGATGTTTACTAATGTTACATTACAAGCTGTTTCTTCCACTGTATCGTGATTGTATTCTAATTAGGAAATGCTTCTGCTGTAGTAAAAGATGTTTACTAATGTTACATTACAAGCTGTTTCTTCCACTGTATCGTGATTGTATTCTAATTAGGAAATGCTTCTGCTGTAGTAAAAGATATTTCCGTTACTGAAACCTTTTTTTTTTGTTGCTTTACTTGATTTGACATTCAACATTTTTTACTCAATATCTGCTAGGTATCACTGTTTCATATTGCTTACTAATAAATACCCAGAATACATATTTTTTTCTAAACTTATGAGGTAAACAGTAAATCACTGTTTCATATTGCTTACTAATAGCTACTTCCATGCTCACATCTAAACCTGTAGCAACTTAACATTAAGGCACATTTGCTGATGGCATAATGAAGCTACAGTACAATATTCCAAAATATATTTTAAAAAACAAAAACTAGACAGCAAAATAAGCCATAGGAAATCAATAAAGTGTGCCTTCTCAGTTTTGAAGGTTGGCAGCTGTGACTCTTCATCTTTCTCTATCTCTTCTGAAATAAATTACTTCTGAGGATGACAATACAGTCATCCTCTTAATGTTCTCTAACCTCTTCTGTCTTTATTTTCTCGTTGCATTTTCTCTTCTATGTATTCTGTTGGGGTTTATATCAGAAGACCACCTCCTCATGCTACAATGCCAAAGTATCTCACTTGTCTATTCTTACAATTTCCATCACTAGCCTTTTATTAAGAGTATTCATCAGCAGGCCACTTCTGTACGTTACATGCCCAAGATACTTTGTGTGTCTACTTTGGCAATAGTTCCCTGTCTGTCCATATGCATTATTAGTCTTTCTTTCAGTCCACTTAATCTGCAGCATCCTTCTTACAAGCCATGCTAACACTGCTGAGATAACTATCTTTCTAGCACATGACAAAGATGATCATACACAGCATTTCAGCATCATGCACCTGACTTGAATCTTATTATTCTAATTCATGAGATACACTCAAGTGGTTACGAACCTTTTAGCAATTGGGATCCTTCATTTAATTTCTGTGTTGCACTTTCCATTATCTATAATAACAATTCCTAAATATGTGAACTTTATATCTGTACTTCATATAAATGATAACAAGTGGCTGTGATGGATAACTACTCACACAATGGTTAAAATTAAAGCTCACTGTTTACCTCATAAGTTTAGAAAAAAATATGTATTCTGGGTATTTAACTGGAGTGACAAACACAGCTAAATATTGGTTCCTGACCGTTCATAAAAAAAATTAAAATTGAACAATCACCAAGTTTTTATATTTATTTAAGGAAGGATGATGTTTGCAGCCAGTGCTCTTCGTCAGATCACACAGTTTACAACAAAAGTGCATGTGCAGAATTCAAAGAACATGCATGCATAGTATTTTGAATGTTGAACGTGAAAATTCTAAGCAAAATTACATCTATTACTTAAAAATTACAAGTCCTGAAAAGATAAAACAGATAGTAATTAAAATTGCATAAGACAGTCCTTTACATGTACCACTGAATGTATCATTTACTGTATAATTTGCAATAGTTTATACATTGGACAAACAAGCCTCCAACTTGGTGATCGAGCACGAGAACATCTAAACCATATTAAACTGAAGATACACCTATAGGCAAACATTTCACCATCAACAACCATACAGTTGAGGACTTTTTGATCCTTGGACTTATTAGTGCTCCAAAATACATTCACAAAAAAGAACGACTGTAAACAAGATTCATCTGCAATCTGGGAACCCTACATACATCTGGTTTAAATGAACGCTTTTCTTTCCTATAGATTTCTATTTTTCCATTTTATTGTTTTTGAAAGTTGTGTTCTTTCTTCGTATTTATGTAGTCCTGTTTATATGTGGACAGGCGACACACCTGTTTCATTTACATGTGTGAGTGCCTGGAATACCATTTAGTTTTTGTTTAAGGTTACTATGCACCAGGATTTCTTTTAGGTTTTTGTCATGTCTATAAGAAATAATAGGCGGGTCCTTGAAAAAAGATTTAGTGGTAGGGTCTTCAGTAAGTATTGTGTAATTGTTTAGTATAATATCTTTGATCTTCTTATTGGTCTGATGGTATGTTAGCACAAGTGGAATATGATCGATGTGTTCTTTCTTGGTAGGGTTGAGTGTTTTCTCCTGGGTATATGAGCTAGCTTTGGTGACTGTATGGATGAGAGAATCAGGGTAGTGTCTTTTAGAAAAGAAAGTATTCATGGATAGTGGTTGTATACGATGTCTGAGGTAGTAGTTCCTGGGTTGTTGGCTACAAGTGGAGGGATAGTGGTTGTATACAAAGTAGGTATGTCTGAGACCTGCCCTATAAAATTAAAAGGTTCGCCTCTCAAATTGTTAGGTGAACATCTGAATGTGGGAAGTGTATATCTCTCTGTAGGGGTTGTTGTAATAGGTTTGTAGGCCTGTTTTTCCATTGTTTTGTTTTCATTCTCTGAAGGTATATTGTGTGAAAATCTTAAAGGGCCATTATGAAAATTTACGTTGACAGCACTGTTTAAAAGTGTTGGATTTGGTGTATGGTTTTAAGGCCATTATTTTGTTGTAGTGCTGTAATTTTCTTATTTTTTAAGGCTCTAAGGAAATCATTATAGATACGTTTGGCTTCATGAATTATTCTCAAAATGTTTGAAGAATCCTGCTTGTTACAAATTTCTGTCAGGGTTGTACCATGTCAATGGAAGATATACCCCGTAGGCAGCAAATAGCCCGTACTGTGCAGCGCATAAGACGATGTGATGAATGTTGCAGTTCTTTATTGAAACTTTGATGAAAATGTTTTAGCTGACAAATAAGAGGATGAAATCAGACTTTTATGGCCCCCCAGTGGCACAGCGGTATGTCTGCGGACTTACAGTGCTAGAAACCGGGTTTTGATACCCGTGGTGGGCAGAGCACAGATAACCTATTGTGTAGCTTTGTGCTTAATTCCAAACAAACAAACAGACTTTTATGAAGACATTTACTTTTGAATATGATGTGAGAGTTTCTGGCCTACCTTCGAAGATGATTGTTCCAACAGTCTCAAAAAGTATAAAATTTGCTGTTGGAGAGTATTGTAAAAATTCTTGGCTCCAGGCATTTTTGTGGTGCAGAAGTTTTATAAACAGTCATTAACATATACATACAAGATGACCACCTGACTACTGGTATCAGAAATATGTTTTCAGTGTAGAAAGATGCTGTTACTATATAATATATTCATATACACTTAAATGAAACACAATTCCCTCACTGCATATGGAGAAGTGGTACATGTTTTAAGCGTACTGACAACAAAGATCTAGAAAGTATTATGTGGTATTCTCTGTGGAGCTTTTGCTACTTGGTTAGATCAGTTTAATGACTCTCGGAGAATTTAAAAACTAGTTGTTGGTTCAGAAAGCAAGGGTTGCAAAGTTCATTTAACTTCATCTTCAGTTGTGCATACTGTTGATGCATTAGGTATTTCATCCACTGACACTAAACTATGTTAATTGAGTAGCTATCATCTTATATCCTATTGATATCTCTTATAGTGAAATTCTGTTTGAGAGCTTGCAAACTAAGGGTCACAAAGCCCTTTCATTTGAGCTAAATTTATGACTTATAAACCATCCTAACTTGAGATAATCAAGTAGCAGTCATAAAATTTAGAACATACACTATATGTTATAATACCACTTGATAGGTCAGGAGAGAAGGGTTGCAACACCTTTAAGTAGAGATTTAGAATTTCTAGATATAATGTTCAGTTGTGCAAAGTGTTGATGTACTAGGGATTACATCTGCTTCCTTCAGCTGTTCTTAGCTTTGTGTTAAATCAAATGAAAGTCACTGTATATGTATATATATAGTGATTATCACTTGATAGTTTGAAAAGCAAGGATTGCCATTTTCTTTCAGTCATCAGGTGCTTGACCTAATGATCATCTTAGTTCTGATGATTGGGTATAATCCCAGCCATATTGATTGAGAAGTTGACATCGTCAGTTCTGTGGAGTTTCAGAGCTGAGTCTCACCTCCAGATCCAGCATTTCCTCATCTTATTCATCCTGAGAAGCCAGATAAATACTTTCAGCCCATGTCTCCTCATCTCTATGTTTGGAGTGGGACAAAACAGTGATTTCATCTTCATCACACTCAACTATCTCCTCAAGTCACTTCTTCAGAAGTTCATTGGTCACAGTTAATCAATGTGTACTATGTGATTTTGCATACTCTTGAGAGCTGTAACTCATACATTAATGGAAACATAAGGTTTCTGTGCTGCTAGCACATATCAAAACCACATCTAGTCTTCACTATGGTACATTCATTCTTTCACTATCTTATTGTAGCAGCTATTCTATCATATGGCATTCTTTCTTCCTTTTATGTGCATACTCATGTACATCAACTAACACAGATCTTAACCAATCCACATATTCCTGTGAACACTGTGGGATGTCAGTTCTTGGTGGAGGATCATCACATTTGCAGGGAGCAAGGCTGTTCAACCATATGTTAGCATATTCAATGAAGGACCTATGGATCTCTGTTCAGTTGTGCAGTATACCATAATGTAAGTACTTGGCAGAGTTATCTTTCTTTCCATGAAACCTGCAGGCTGGGGATGATAAGATGAAGTGTGCATCTTCACCACACATAACACTTTACACAATTAAGAGAACATGGGGTTGTTAAAGTTAGTTCCCTGATACCTCTAGCTTTCTTCTGGTGCTTCTAATTGGGTTATCCAGTGCTTTGCCAGTGCATCAGACTTAGAATGCACTGAAATTTCATCCCTTGGATAAACCTCCACCCCATTTGGGAAGTAGTTGATGACCATGACTAAACAGAGGTGTTCTCTTTTTACTTTATTGGAGTGGACCAACAACATCAAAGGCTATTCTATCTATAGGAGAACCAATAATTTTTTGCTGTAGCTACCCTGTGTAAGTTGAATTTTTCTCTCAGTGACATATGCTATACAGTGTTCACAACAGTGCTGAATATATCAATTTGAATGCAGCCAGAAGAATCACCTTTAAACTTTAGCAACAATTATGAGTAACATCTTATTGCCCTCCAGTCATTGTGTTATGCAAAATCTGGACAATTTCGTGCCTTAAAGCTATGAAGACCAACAGCTGTAAGTGGTTGATAACAATAGGACAGCACACCTTCCTGTAATCACAACTGGTTGTACAAGTGCCATAGGTTATGTGCATCTTTGCTATTTTCCTCAATCTGAGCCAGCTGTGTTTTAACTTGCTACATGGCAAGGAGCAAACTTGCTATATCTGAGTGAGTTAACTGCCTGAAATGCTTCAGGAAATGGTCTAAATTTTCATTTACTGGGCCCTTGAATTATGGCAGACTGATCTGCTTTGCTTTGCTCACAGGGAACCATAATCATGGCCAGATGCTCTCCATTCTGACTTGTCAGCAATCAGCTCACCGAGATGTCCTTGACATTGTGAGAACAGTATAGTAAGGACTCTCAGGGACACTTATGCTCTAATGAAGTGTAGGCCCAAATCCAGGGTGGCAGAATGATGAGGTGCTCTAAAAAACTTGTCCATTGGCTCTGCTCATCCCCAAGATCCTCCATGGGTCATATCCACATTGGCAGTATATTTCCTCGCTTGGCGAGGCTCACCATTGCCCCATGGCCCACTCACTTTGCCATTTGGCATCTGCCCTCTCACCTTCTGTTCAGGTAACTGTGATTGGTGGATGTTGTTCACCACTGGTGTTCTCCAGTCTCTCTTGCATATTCTTGGGTGGCTTCCAACAGAGCTTAG
>NW_013670281.1:15798-22404 GCF_000517525.1 Limulus polyphemus
TACGTGTTTTGACACAGATAATGTGTATGTGTTCTGACACAGATAGTTTGTACGTGTTCTGACACAGATAATGTGTACGTGTTTTGACACAGATAATGTGTATGTGTTCTGACACAGATAGTTTGTACGTATTCTGACACAAATAATGTATATGTGTTCTGACACAAATAATGTGTATGTGTTCTGACACAGATAGTGTGTACGTGTTCTGACACAGATAATGTGTACGTGTTCTGACACAGATATGTACATGTTCTGACACAGATAATGTGTATCATACACATTATCTGTGTCAAAACACGTACACATTATCTGT
The DNA here is from genome assembly GCF_000517525.1 of Limulus polyphemus. Taxonomy (NCBI): domain Eukaryota; kingdom Metazoa; phylum Arthropoda; class Merostomata; order Xiphosura; family Limulidae; genus Limulus; species Limulus polyphemus. The sequence goes on from NW_013670281.1 coordinate 16,115, forward strand.
CAGAATGCACATATCTGTGTCAGAACACGTACACATTATCTGTGTCAGAACACATACACATTATCTGTGTCAGAACATCTGTGTCAGAACACATACACATTATCTGTGTCAAAACACGTACACATTATCTGTATCAAAACACGTACACATTATCTGTGTCAGAACACATACACACATCTGTGTCAAAACACGTACACATTATCTGTGTCAGAACACATACACATTATCTGTGTCACAATACATACACATGTGTGTCAGAACACATGCACATTATCTGTATCAAAAGATGTACACATTATCTGTGTCAAAACACATACACATTATCTGTGTCAAAATACATACACATTATCTGTGTCAGAACACATACACATTATCTGTGTCAGAATACATACACATTATCTGTGTCAGAATACATACACATCTGTGTCAGAACATGTACACATTATCCGTGTCAGAACACGTACACATTGTGTTTTGTTTTTTTTAGTGCTTTATTATCAATAGCCATGGAATGATAGAATAATAACAGTTTTGTTTTTTATTTATACACCATAAAGATATGCTTACCAGTGTACAGTATTATTTTTATCACTTAGAAGGTTTTTATACTTATATTATTAACTTCCATGTCAAAAAGAAAAAAGAATGCTGAAATTCAGGGAGTTTTTATTTATTCTCATATGGAATATAAATACTACAACGTTTATTTTATGTGCGTTATAATTCATGGTTATGTCTATTAAATAATCTAGGGCTAGGGATTTTCTAGAAGACCTGTCAGCAAGTGAGATGTACGAAACATTAAAAGAAAAACTTCAAGAACCAATACTGCAAGTCATCAAAGAAAAATGTTTGAAAATATCTACTCTTCTTGAACCAGTAAGAACAGTTAAAATTTTTATAGCAGATAGGAAAGAGTTTCTTATACAACAAATGATATATCACTATAGTATTATGCAATGGTTTGTGGATTTACTCCTAAAGATTAGGATAAAGCATAAAGCTTCACAATGGGCTATCTGTGCTCTGCCCACTGAAGACATCAAAACTCAATTTTTAGCATTATAAGCCCTCACTCTTAAGATCCTCAGGTGTTTGAGGTGAAATAACCTTTCTTCATGGTGTTACAAATTTTCAAACTCCTATGGCAAGTGCTCTAGAGGAGAACGTGCATGCGCCCATGGCAGTGAAAACGTTAAGTATATGCCCTTTTAACTACACTTTTTAACTTTTAAAAAGCACTTACATCTGTGTCAAAATACATACACATTATCTGTGTCAGAACACATACACATTATCTGTGTCAGAATACATACACATTATCTGTGTCAGAACACATACACATTATCTGTGTCAGAATACATACACATTATCTGTGTCAGAACACATACACATTATCTGTGTCAGAATACATACACATTATCTGTGTCAGAATACATACACATTATCTGTGTCAGAACACATACACATTATCTGTATCAAAATACATACACATTATCTGTGTCAAAACACATACACATTATCTGTGTCAGAACACGTACACATTATCTGTGTCAGAATACATACACATTATCTGTGTCAAAACATGTACGCATTATCTGTATCAAAACACATACACATTATCTGTGTCAGAATACATACACATCATCTGTGTCAGAACATGTGGCTCCATTGAATACATTTAAACAAATGGTCTTTAACATAACTGAACATCTAGGCTAAATACTTAGTTGCAGGCACTTATAAAAGTACCTTCAGACATAAGCTTTCATGCATTTTTTGTTGAATACATCAGAGCATGAGAGCTCAAGAGGTAAGAAAAAGCAGTTATTAGTGCTATAAATATCATGTATATAAGAACCACCAGGGATTCTTATCATATTATACTTCAATTAGTAGTATCTAAATATTTTATTATTTCTTTCATTGTCCTGATGATTATTTAAACAAAAGTAAGCAGCATTAATGCTTAGAACTGTTCAACACAAAAGATATTATGTAAGTTCACTGATGTGAATGTACAATATAGTTCCCAATACATACATTATTTGTTCTTAGGTTTCATAAAATTATTGGCCCGGCATGGCCAGGTGGTTAGGGTGCTCGACTCGCAATCTGAGTGTCACTGGTTCGAATCCCCGTCACACCAAACATGTTCACCCTTTCAGACGTGGGGGGTGTTATAATGTGATGGTCAATCCCACTATTCGTTGGTAAAAGAGTAGCCCATTCACTCTTCCCACCCATCCTCCCCACAGTCTTCAGGTGCTTGTATCTTCTGTCAAACTTCGAAATGATAGTTCTGTAGTGACATGTAGAGGGAGTCACATGCATTACGTTATAGTAATGCTTTCTTATTGGTGGAGAGATAATGCATGATGATTTGCATGAGAGAAATGTTGGAACTTTGGATTCCAACACAGGGAGGATGGATGGCTTGAAGAATGTGTTTTTGAAAAACGTTTGCATATAGAGGGCAGCACAAAACTGAAAAAGCTAATCTTGTGAGAAGAGGGAAGTATCTATCGGAAATACATTTTCATTTAGGAAAATTATAACTTTAATTACTTTTTGGTGTGATTATATGAGCACATAACTTCATGGCTTGCAATATCAGTGCACTAAGATAACTGTACTATATGTCTTTCATTTTCTTGTGTTCATTGATAGATACATTTTAAATTGATATTAAATTTGTCTAGTTTTTCTTTTCTAATGTGTGTGTGTTTTTAAAAGAATCTTTTCGGAATTTATATATATTTATGTTTAACCTTAAACATTTATACCCACTTCTTTAAACATTGAATTAATTTGTTGGTATGCTGTTGAAAAGTTATTGTTTACATTTAATATTTATTCTTTTCTTGCTTTATATCAGGTTACATAATTTTTAAAGTTTAAAATTTACTTCCAAATATTTGAATAGCATCAATGAAAATATACAAAAACTAAATCTGAATGAAAACACTACAACAAGTTCAGAAAATGGAAAGTATAAATTTTATGTGTTTGTTTTGAACTTCGTGCAAAGCTACAGAAGGGCTATCTGTGCTAGCCATCCCTAATTTAGCAGTATAAGACTAGAGGGAAGGCAGCTAGTCTTCACCACCGCCAAGTCTTTTACCAACGAATAGTGGGATTGACCGTCACAGCTGAAATGGCAATCATGTTTGGTGTGACGGGGTTTCGAACCCGCAACCCACAGATTGTGAGTCGAGCGCCCTAACCACCTGGCCATGCCGAGCCCCTTGTCATCTGAAGATTATAAAACTGAATTAAAAATTATAAAACAAATTGCTGTAAACGATGGTTATATAACAAAGTTAATTAACACACTGTAGCTTAAAAAATTGCGATAGTTCCTTCCTGTGTGGTAGTATCTATATCTATGGTAGTTCCTTCCTGTGTGGTAGTATCTATATCTGTGGTAGTTCCTTCCTGTGTGGTAGTATCTATATCTATGGTAATTTCTTCCTATGTGGTAGTATCTATATCTGCGGTAGTTCCTTCCTGTGTGGTAGTATCTATATCTGTGGTAGGTATATTTTATTTGTTAGAGTGAAGTTTAGTCCTGTATACACTTTTTTTGAAGTCATTTACTTGAGCTTATTATAGATGATTTAGGTGTGTCGTTGTGTAAGTAGACTCCCTATTTTGATAACCAGTGAGTGAAATTAGTTTCTTTGTGTGAATTTCTTTAGTATGTGTATGTACAGGTGTGAAGTTTGAATAACTGTGCATACCTTGATAAAGACTATGTTATTTGTTCTATTATCTATCTTGTGATATAGATCATTATTGTTATTCTGTATCTTGTATTTATTTTTATGTTTATATTTGATTCTATCTTGGAGCATGTTTTATTAAGTTTCTGAGTTAGTCTTTGAAATAATTGGGTGTCCACACATAATTTAACCTTGTTATATTGTTTATATTTGTGGTGAAATGTGAGGTGGTTATTTATTTTATGTAATTTACTGTTATGTTTTTCTAAATTTCTTAATTCCTTTACAGAGTGGGTCTGTACCAGGTCATTAAGCACCTACAGTATGGTTGTGGTTAACAGATAGACAACTAACCCTAACAATGATTAATAGCTGATCATCCCAATTCTACCATACGTACTTGTACATAATAGACTCAAGGGAGTCAGTTTCTGGTTATGTAACGTTTGTACTACAATCCCTTTAACCCAGCATCACAACAAAACTATTCAGATTGAACTTAAGACCACCTGGCTTGGACTATCCAATATTGGATGACACTATTCTTCATAGATGAATCCAGTTTTGATTCACAGATCATTGTGCCAGAAGGTGGAGATGATCTTGAGAGTGTTATCACAATATTAACGTAGCTGAACATGACTATTACAATGTTGAGTTCATCATTGTCTGGGAAGACAATGGTAAAACTGACTTTCGAGTGCAGTACATTGATGATACACTAGATATTTACATTAGTGCAATTTTTGGCAACTACATTGTTATGGACGATAATGCCACTTCATACTCTGCCAAGATCATGGAGAAGATCTTATAAAGAGAGACTATTGTCTGTAAAGAATGGTCTGAATCAAACATCAATCCCATTGAACATATCTGGAACTCCTTTTAGTTGCTGTTTTGGCCAGCCCTATTCAGCCCATGACTCTAGAAGTTGGGAGATGCCCTTATAAAATTATGGAATCATTACCACAAAGGCTTATAATGAGTATTCATAGGCATTGCCATTCAGTGGTCAGTAATTTTGAAGGATATAATATCTGTTGATAAGATTTTTTTTGTGTGATAAATTTTAAAGACTGTCAAAGTACCTAAAATGTTCTAAATGGCTATTATAGAGACAGTGGGTTCACTGCATCAATTTTATCGTAATAGTACCAGATCTTTTAAGAGTGATAATCTATTCATTGAAAGCTGGTGTGTCATTCTTTGACATATGCTTTGCACATATAAAATTGGAATATTCCCACAATTCATTTAATGGAACCATAGGCATTTAGAGTTCCCCATATGATGTGGCTATTATAAAGATAGTAGATTCACTGCATCAATTTTTAACATAATAGTAGGCAAAAATGAAAACTATCTATTGCTATTACAGAATTGGGAGCCTCCTTTCAGACAATCATATGTTCATGAACAATTATCTGTGATAGTATGTGTCATTTTTAAATACATATTGTTAAATTTGTCATACTTCTTGAACATAAAAAAACTCATTAAATCTTCAATTTTCTGTTACACACACACACACACCAGTTTAAGAACTAATAAACCTTAACAGTCTCCAAGGGTCAAAATATCTCATGAATATATGCCAGTAACTGAACTTCTGTGAAAATGTGGTATACAGGCATACCAATCAATTTTATACCTCCTTATTTTAACATAGGATTTTTCAAAATTCTTTCATTTATTTAGGTGTATGTGCATTTTTCACATAACAGGTTGCAGAAGAAAATTGTTAAGTTCTCTTCACTCTAGCTACCTATTGTTCTGTGTTATTCACCTAAGGTAACACCTTGTTTTCCCATAGAAAATATTACTTTAAGGTTGCTATACTATGTATGTGGGGACAATAATTCTTTCCACCGGTAAGTCAGATCAAGTGATAACTTAAAGTTACAACCTCCCTTGTTTTCTAATGAGAATAACAAGTCATGTGGGGTAGTGCTAGTTGCCATGTTATAGTTGTCATGCTAAATGCTCACACTGTTGTTTGTGGTATTAAATTAAAAATTATTTTCACTGACTGTTTCACATATGTGTCCAATATCTTTTTTTACACAAACTCAGTCAGAGCAGAAAATTCAGAATTACTTCATCATAAATAGCCCCCCAGGGGCACAGCGGTATGTCTGCAGACTTACAATGCGAGAATCCGGGTTTCGATACCCATGGTGGGCAGAGCACAGATAGCCTATTGTGTAGCTTTGTGCTTAACTTCAAACAAATCATCATAAATATTTTGGTCAGATCTGTTGTTATTCTGTAGACCTATATTATTCAGTTTTTAGAGAAAATAGTCTTACCTGAGAAGACTGCAAAAATAAATCACATTTTAAAGATGATAGCTATGAGGAATTTGATGCTATAAGAAAATAATTGATCAAATTAAGCTAACAACTACCTCAGGTATGCAGTTACTTTTAAGAAGTATCTAGCCTGGTCAGTTTAGTACTAGACCTACAGTTCTAGTGAGCCAAGTTTAATTTTTTGTGGGCCACCTTATAAATCAGAAACTACTTAAAATTATGTATTATCCAGATATAGATACTACCACAC
>NW_013670281.1:23375-24497 GCF_000517525.1 Limulus polyphemus
AACATGTACGCATCTGTGTCAGAACACGTACGCATCTGTGTCAGAACACGTACACATTATCTGTGTCAAAACACGTACACATTATCTGTGTCAGAATGCATACACATTATCTGTGTCAGAACATGTACACATCTGTGTCAGAACACGTACACATTATCTGTGTCAGAACACATACACATTATTTGTGTCAGAACACGTACACATTATCTGTGTCAGAACACATACACATTATCTGTGTCAGAACACGTACACATTATCTGTGTCAGAACACATACACATTATCTGTGTCAGAACACGTACACATTATCTGTGTTAAAACACATACCCATTATCTGTGTCAGAACATGTACACATTATCTGTGTTAAAACACATACACATTGTAGTAGTTATTCTTACTTTATTTTACAAGTTATTCTTTACTGTAGTTTTCAACTTTTACAGATTACTTGTATTATATATGATTTGAAGTAACAAAATGGTAGAGATAACAATTATCTTTCTCCTTATACACTTACATGATACTGCTAAATTTATGATTTTTTACAGCTATTTTATTTGAAGATAATGGAGTGATATTAGTATATTTATTACTCTGAAGCACGTCACGGTTTCTGTATACACTATGAATTTATAAACATAAAATAACTAATCAAACCATCAGACTTTCATGAGAAATTTCATCAAGCCCCAAAGAGAATGATTTACAGCTTGAAGTATATTGTTACGTCTCCGTTTGTTAATTAACTTTCCATAACTTCGTTCCAACGAAACTTTAACGACATAAGTCCTTACTTAATAAAACTGATTTATTCTTTCTGAATATAACTTTACGATACACTTAATTTCAACATTCGCACTAAAACAAACACTATAACGAACAAATGTTAACTTCAACAATACCCTGTGACTGCAGTTCAATTACTCATTACCTACACACACATTATCCCGTCACGTTGTCAACCTCTTATATATATATCAGACTACCCTATATCTAGTAATCTCCCGACTATTCCCGAAGGTTCGAGAGGTGGCATGACACTAGTCACGTGACCTCGCTGACGCAACACTGCCCCTCCTTAGTATTGTTCGTCCCAAACAATAGCCACTTACAATAAACCAAT
>NW_013670281.1:25467-39180 GCF_000517525.1 Limulus polyphemus
GAACAAATGTTAACTTCAACAATACCCTGTGACTGCAGTTCAATTACTCATTACCTACACACACATTATCCCGTCACGTTGTCACCCTCTTATATATATATATATCAGACTACCCTATATCTAGTAATCTCCCAACTATTCCCGAAGGTTCGAGAGGTGGCGTGACACTAGTCACGTGATCTCGCTGACGCAACAATATTATCTATGCACAAAGAAATCAAGGACAAATTCCCAAAATATTGTTATAGCTAATTGGGTTTGTTCTTCACAAAATGATTTTTTTTTAACAATATTTGAAGAAAAAGATGATAGATTTTGTTAGAACATCAAACTCTGGAAATTAATGCTATAAACTGTACCTGTATTGGTATGAAAAACTAATAATTTTTTGTCATAATCAGGTCAGATGACTCTGTATCTAATCCTTTTTGTTTTACAATTTTGTTATTGTTATTAATTTTGGTGCATTACACTTTGGCTTAAATTATTTGGTGTTAAATTTTGTGTACTCACATAATTTGGTTAAAAATTATGGTGCCAAGTTAAAACAAGAGAAAAATTATTTTGTGGTGATAACTGGTATAATCTTTATTGAATCTTAGATATTTTAGTGAATAATCATAGGGATACTTTATCTTGTCTGATAAATGGAATATCCTCAATGCATTTGGGTGCTATGGCCACAGACGTTATCTGTAATGAGTTTTAATGATGACAACAAGGACTTGTAATGTTTTTGATGTATATATATATATGTGTGTGTTCTGTAAGCTTCATTCCCACATTATGAGTTTCCATCAACAATACAAATTAGATACTTATGTCCTTACAAACTTATTATATGTAAACTAAATATCCATTTATTATATTAATGTTCAAATATATTTCAACAGGATCATCTAAGTGAACTGTATGTAGATTTAGTCCAGCAAATGCATCAAGTATTGCAGCAGGATATCTTTCCCCAATCTTCTCAGGTATATGTTGACTCTGAAAAGCTTCTTCAGTTTGCTCAGGAAGCTGTAACAGTGGGGGCGTACAGAGTGGCAGCTAGGTATCACCAACAGGTCAGTCAAAATTTACTTCTGTTATGAAGTTTTCTTGGACACTATAAAAATGTTATATATATATATATATGTGTAAACAGTCCTAAACTGTATTTGTAAAAAAAATATTTCACAAAGAAAAAGCAAAAAAAATTTGGGACGTTTTGGGTATGAATTCTCACATTCGCATCCCTGACATGGAGTCTCCTAATGCTCCTGTTCTGCCACCTCTGGAGTCTAGCATTGCTTTGCATTGGGGGAGGTCCTTTTTCCACAGAGGATGTCCAATCCCTTATACTAAGAGAGGTGGAGTCTTACATGAGGTCTGATGTTTCTTCTCCTGTTGGCTCAGAGACTGAGCTTGTGAGAATTTAGACTCTTATTTTTCTGGCTCCTTCCTCTATTCAGACAATTAATCATGAGCATCATATGGGCATTCCACCTCCTGCACCATTTTTTGAAACTAGTACATCAAGTTTGTAATGTCTTGAGCATTTCTCCTGTTGCTTATAGCTCTTCTCCTTCTTTGTTTGGGGGAAATTCATTTGGCTGACTACCTAGTCTTTCCACCTTTGCCAGACATTGTTGTGCATGCTCAGAGATTTGCTAATCAATTGAGAGAGGGTGCTGAAATGCCTTGTCCTCCCCATTTATCAGATAAGCATGCATTAGCTTTCCATAGCTTAGAGGACAAATATTTAGATTCTCAGAAATTAGATCCTCTTGTTCCTGTTTAGGGTTTTAAGCTTGATGTCGCTATTCATCTAAACCTAACTCAGATTTCCTGGATTCGTCTGTCCCTTACAACAGTTTTTCATTTCTTATTTTCTTTGCAACTGTTCTCTAAGACCTACCACGGGTCTCCTGCTCAATTTTCAGATGATCTTAGTCATTTATTGGCTCTACTTTGGTAAGATTAGTGGCTTCTGCTCTCTCCTTGGTCACTTGGTTGCTTTTTTGCTGGGATCTTTTTGGACAGAGATGCCTTGCTTGAGAGATTTCAATTTCCTTCTTTGGCCCTTCAAGATCTCAGAGAAGCTCTTTTTCTCAGACATTCGATTTTTGCAGGTATTCCAGATTCCATGGAATCTCAGGTGAATGTGGCCTGTCTCCAATCTTTTCTTTTGACACTGGCATCTTGCGTTTCCTGGTATTCTACTTGATAGTTTCCTGCATATCCTATTCGTGTTTCCAGACCTCCTGCATTGACTCCACATTCTATCAGAACACAAGGGAGACTTTGCCCTTATCAGTGGGCATCCTCTGCTTGTGTGGAGCAACAGCATTGGTGTCTACTCTATGGGGTCTGGTCCTGTGGAGCTTGACTCAGATGGTTCGTGTTTGTATGGGAGACCTTTGACACTGATCAGTGAGGCATTCAGGTTCTTATGAGAAGATTGGTCCTTCATTTCACTTCTCCTCCTCCATTGTCTATCCTACTGGTTGTCTTTCCCCTCCCCAAGGATCGTCTTACACCCAGTCATCAAATACAAGCCATCCAGGATCTTCTGCACAAAGAGGTTGTTGAGTGTGTCAACTCCTCTCTTGAGGGTTTTTAATTTCTGTTTATTTATAGTACTAAAGAAGGTGAGCAATTAGCGACCTGTCATCTTCCTTTCTCATTTCAATCATTTCCTCCAGCCTCCTCGGTTTACCATGGCGTCATATCTTTTCCTACATTGGCACTTTGAACCCAGTCTATGGATGACAGTTTGATGTCGCCAATGCCTATCTTCACATTCTGATAGCAGAGTCTTCAACTCATTATATCCCTTTTTCAGTTTCATGTCCAACCAATCTACCCCACATTTGCCCCCCAATGGCACAGCAGTATGTCTGCGGACTTACAACTCTAGAAACTGGGTTTCGATACCCGTGGTTAGCAGAGCACAGATAGCCCATTATGTAACTTTGTGCTTAACTTCAAACAAACAAACAAAACATTAGTCATTGACACTCACCATTATATGTTTGGCTTCTTCTCGCTCCTTCCTGCTGCTTCTCAAAGTTTCACACTCGAACTCTTTTATCCAGAGCTGCAAGAGCTGGGTTTCTCATCAAAACAGAGAAATCTATTCTTACTCCCACATAGTAACTTGTACATTCAGGGTTATTTTTCAATTCACATTTCAGTTGACCCAACCTTCTCCTCTACACCTTCAGGCCATGGAGGAGATGGGTATCCTTGGAGTCACTCATTCCTTTGGGTCGGGCCCACATGCTTTCCCTTCAGTGGTCATTATGGTACCAATGAAACATTTGCACAAATCCACTGGATTGTTTGTTTACCCTATTGGCTTCCAGCCTGGTCGATCTTGGATGGTGGTTTTGAACAGGGACAACACAACAGTGGGTGTTCCTCTCCCACCCCATGTCCAGTGATACATCTTTTCATGGATGCTTCTCTCCAGTAATGGGGGGCTTGTGTAGGGCCTCTGGATAGAAGAGGGATCTTCTCTCCACATCAATCTTTTAGAGCTTCTAGCAGTTCAGCGAGCTATGTCTCTGGCTCTCGAATTGTTGTGAGGAAAGGTGATAATGCTTCACTCAAACAATTCCACTGTGATCTCCTAAATTTCCAAGCAAGGAGGCATTCACTCCAGGTTTCTTTGTTTTCAAACATTGGATCTTATCTTTTGGACTCACGATCATCAGATTGTTCTCCTTGCTTGTCATGTCCCAGGTGTTATGAATTTAGTGGCAGATCAGTTATCTCATCCCAACAGAGTTCTTCACAGAGTGAATGTTTCATCCACAAGTCTTTCATTGGATCTGCTCTCATCTTGGGATGCCTCAGATCGGTACTTTTGCCACTCACTGGAATGCCCAACTCCCATCCTTTGGTCTCCTGTCACTCATTCTCTGGCTTTGTGTATAGATGTTCTCAGCCAGGATTGGACAGGTTTTCATTTTACACGTTCCCTCAGATTCGTTTACTATCCAAGGCTCTTACACTGATTTGCTCCTCATCCTGTCAATTTCTTCTGGTGGCACCATATTGGCTGGGTCAGCCTTGGTTTCCACTCCTTCAATATCTTCAGGAGTGCCAACCTCTTCTGCTTTCTCTCTGGCCATCCCTCTTACCTCAGCCTCAGTTGAACATTCCTCATCCTTTGATCACCATTCTCTGGCTTCACTGGCTTTTATGAGGTCTGTTGCATGACATCAGGGATTGACCTATTGGGTGGCATCTTTATTAATACAGTCCACTTGAAATTCTTCGTTAGATGTTTATAAACAGAAATGGTATACTTATTGTCAGTGGTCTCTAAGACATGGTTTTGGTCCATCTCATCTCACTGTGCCACATGTTTCTCAATTTCTTACCTAGTTATTTGACAAAGGCTTGGTGCCTTCTCTGTATAAAGCAGCTTTGTCACCTACTTTTCATTTTGCTAGGAGTCATAAAGCTTTTGGGTCCTTGGTTTTGTCCTTGCTTCTGAAATCTTTTCAGATTATCCATCCTTGATGCCCTTTCCAGATTCCTAATTGGGATATCTTGGTGGTTCTCCATGTATTATCTCATCCACCCCTTGAACTTTGACATCATGTTCCCTATATCACCTTTCACTTAAGACTTATTTTCTTCTCTGGTTGGCTAGGGGATATCGATGTTCAAATGTGTTTGAGATTCATGTTTCCAGGACTCATTACCATTACAATTAGATTCTATTGTATCCCAATAGGTCTTTTCTTGTCAAAACTTCAGCAGCTAAAGAAGGGGATAAGGCTTTCTCTTCGATGTTATGTTGCACGTACTAAACGGTTTCAGGGTTCATGTCACCATTTGTTTATCCATTGGGATCCTAAGGTGTCACATGACTAATCCCCTTTCATTTTGACAGGTTGGGTTTGTTAGTTGGTGCGTATTGCTTACTGTGCTTACATATCATGAGGTCCCTGGTGGCTTGGTAATGTCGCTCACTGGAGGAGATTGTACAGGCTGGTATGTGGACTCGCCTAATACATTTATATCTCATTATTTACATGATTTGGAGTTTGTAAGAGAGGTGAGTGACTTCATTTCTTTAATGTTCATTTCTATTCTTTTTTCAGGGACCCTCTCATCATTTTCATTTGGATCTCACTCTGTGTTGGGTGTTGCTTGGTCAGGTATGATTATTTCCAAATCCACACTAGCTACCATTCTACCAATAAAAAATTTTCCTGATAGCAACAAGCTCTGATGAGATGGGGTGTTCCATAGGACCACCTTATGCACTTTCCAGGAGGTAAACAATTATAAATCTATGAATAATATATTATTGGACCACCACTCATGGACTATCCATGCTGACCCCTGGATTGAATAAATCGGGGTCAATATGCTTTTCCAAATAGGGAACGTGGCTCACCTATTGCACTATCTTTGGAGCATTGTTCCTCAGGTCTCCCTAGTTCCATGGAAGTTCTTACCACTCCCAGTTTCCAATTGCTAGAGTGGTGGACAGAGATCTATTACTCCTGAGAGATGCGTGAACTCATTATTCCACTCAAGAAGAAGAGGTCAAAACTGGGTGCCCTCCTACCAGTAACCTTGGATGGTCCTCCTAGATGTATGGTAGGAGCAGGACCAGCCTATATGGGTATCTCCTCATAATTCCGGCTCAGAGATGACTCTTCACTATCCAGTTGCATTGTACTTGGCCCTTCTTTTTGGTAATTATCTTCATTTCGTTGATCATGCTTGAACATAGTTTATTCTACATCCTCCTCATAATTCAGGGAGCAGGAGGTATTGCCTTACCTCTCAGGTTGGGAATTTAGGATTGCTGTTCATAATCCCAGGATGGACAATCTCTGTTTCTTCAAGCTGAGTGAGATGTGAAAAGTTCCATAATTCAGAGTTCGATTTGTTGAATTTTGTGCTTCTTCGGGTTGGAGCGAGGGTTTGTAGATCATACCCTCACTGGACTCTCCACCTTGTCAATGTTGGATTCCAGCTAAAGTGTGAGAAAAGGTAAGTGTGTTTTGGAAGTTAACATTTTCCTATACCAAAAAATGTATTTCCAATAATTCTTACCTCTTCTCATACTCTCCTCCTCATGAAAAGGCCAGTTTCGGGTCTGTTAATTTGGACCATCTCAAAAAGTAAATAGGAAGTAATAACAGGGAGCTTATATACAGATCTGTGATAAGGGTGCATTGACATAGTTGGAGAGAATCAAAAGATTTAACAATATAGTGGAGTATAAGGGCTGGAACAAGTGAGGTAAGATTCATACCAAGCCTTTGAGAGACAGAGAAGAGAAACTTTCGTCAGGATAAAGCTAAAGTGAGAGAAGAGATAAGTATTATCGAAAATACATTTTTGGTGTAAGAAAATGTTAACATTCAAAATGACATACTAATTTTATAAATCTCCCGTAAATATAATTTGAATGGATTTCATACATAAATCCAGAAACACTCATTCAAAGTTTAAAATACATTGTTTCAATAAAATATTGTTAATTACATAAAACACTAAGTAATGAATATGTATTTTTTTAACTACAGTCATAATGAGAATAAATACAAGTGTCAAGATTATGTTCTATATACCTTGTGTATGTTTATGATAATTCTATCTAAGCATTATAGCTTTTTTGATGTTTTTAAACATTTTATAATGACTTGTTTTATTTTTACAGTTATACAGATCCTCTAGATCTGTACATTATTGGTCTTTTAGAATTCTATTATGCATTTTCCATATACATGTTTTTAAAGAAAAATTGGGAAAATTGTTGTGCCAGAATTTTAATATTTTAATTTTTTGTTAGCTTGAAAAATTATAGTTTTGATCATAAGAGAACATGTTTTTTTTGCCTTATTATTATTATTATTATTTGCCAATGTGCTTACTTTTCAAACCAGATTTATTCACTGTCTGCTTATAACGTAACAGCTTCTGGCTCCGGTAGAAATGGAATAGCAACAAGACTCATTATTTCACACACATGAGTTGATTCGATTACGGTGATGCGAACCCTTACTTTTAGCCATTAAAATCTACTAACCTTTACATTGTCTTTCCTTGGGTAATTTCTTCCAGTTACCAGTGTAGTAGTAGTAGTAACTTTTGTGCAGTTTACCATATTTCCTCATGTGAATATTACTTTCTGCCTCCCTCTAGTACACTCACAGCCTGCATTTTCCTGCTCCTACTGCACCTTGTACTGAAACAATGTTAAGAAAATATTTTAAAACTGTGTGATTTATCAAATATTTCAATCTGCATGATTGAAAATATTCTATCATAACCAAATAAAACATTAAGTATAACAAGTTTATTTTTGTTATGATATTTATGGTACTGTATGTGAATTTCATATCCTACTGATAATTTCAGTTACTTATAAAAAATTACAATTTCATTCATTTGAAATATCTTGCACTACTTTAACTAGAAAATAAGTAAAACTATGTTTTCTCTCAGATGTAGTGTAATTATTTCCATTACTTATACCCTTCCTTCAAAATTCAATACCTGTCAGTATTGAAATAGAAATATTTATGAAAATTACAGGTACACTGCAGTTTCAAGTAATACCTTTTATACCTACAATTAACATTGAGATCAAATCCTTTTATGTTTATTCATATGTGGCTTAATAATTATGTTCTTTGTGTAATTGATCCAGTTGTGTTATATAGCACTCAAGAATGACGTCGTGTAATGTTCTTAAAAAGGTGTGGAACCACACACATCTCTTTATTTATACATGTATAGAGCTATATACTTATACTTCCATTAAGAATTGTCACATACACTAAAAGACTGCTTGGTAGCTGCAGTCTAGTAAATTGCTGCCATCCAGGTGCCAGTAAACATTTGTTACACACATCATGAAATATATAATTACTGTCAGAATTTAGCAACATTAAGAGTAAAGCTAAAATTTTCATAGGTCAGAATTAATATTTATGTTGTTATTATAGTATATATCAACACACTCCGACCAAACATGACTCCCTCGTTGCATATGGAGAAGCTAGTTTTACAACTCATAGTTATCATTTCAATTTTTACAAATTGGTGATGCACTAGGTGTTACATCTACTGTCACCAGCTGTCCTAACTATATTGATTGAACAGATATCATCCAATGGATATCTTGGGTAAGGATCACAAAGCCCTTTTAGTCCAGTTAATCTTGAGATCAACACACTGTCCTAGTTTCAGATGACTGAGTGGTAATCGTACAATGTAGAGCATACACTCTACAATACCTAAATGCAAGGGTTGCAACACCCTTTAAGCTGAGTTTTCAAACTCCTAGCTCTCATTTCCAGTCGTGCCATTTGGTGATGTACCAGGCGTTATATCTACTGGCACCAGACATACAAGTTTCATGGTAATCAAGGGACAATTATACAGTGTAGTGCATAGATCATATGGTGAACATCACTTGGTAGTTTGAAAAGCAAGATCATATGGTGAACATCATTTGGTAGCTTGGAAAGCAAGATTATATGGTGAACATCACTTGATAGTTTGGAAAGCAAGATCATATGGTGAACATCATTTGGTAGTTTGGAAAGCAAGATCATATGGTGAACATCATTTGGTAGTTTGGAAAGCAAGATCATATGGTGAACATCACTTGGTAGCTTGGAAAGTAAGATCATATGGTGAACATCCCAAACTACCAAATGATGTTCATCATATGATCTTGCTTTCCAAGCTACCAAATGATGTTCACCATATGATCTTGCTTTCCAAACTACCAAATAAAGCAAGGATTGCCACCTCTCTTCCATCATGATTCCAAAGTCTGTGACTATCCTTGCTCTCTTTATCAAGTTTGATTAAAATGTTGTTGATGGCAGTTCTTTGGATCATTGAGCTGTGTCTCACCTCTAGATTCAGTGCTCCTCTATCTGACTCTTTCTGAACAACACAATAAGTACTCACAGCCCTTTTGTACTCATCTTCGGGGCTGGAGTGAGATAAAATAGATGTTTTGTCCCCATCTGATTTGACTGTCACCTCTTCTGATTAATTTGAGCTTCATAGGCCACATATGGATGCGAGTGGTTGATATGTCTTGTGTGCTTTCATGCCCTCTTTATTATTATAACTCGTACATTAATGGATCAATTTCTTATAGCACAAAACACAAGATGAAGTCTTGTTCAGCTGTAGCAAAGAGGGCACATACAAAGCCACACCCAGACTTTACTTTGATCCATTAATTCGTGCACTGTCATATCATTAACACCTCTTCTGTTGTGTGGTGGCTTTTCTAAACTATTGATGTGCAACCCATGTACTAAAACTAATGTAGATCTTAAGCACTTCACATATTCTTGTGGACACTGTGGGTATAGAACCATACATAATGTCTACAGGGAATAACATGTGTCAGCTAAACATCAACATTTTTGGTGAACAACCTATTTATCTCTGTTCAGTTATGCAGTTCACCATCATGATGTTGGGTAAATGTTCATCCCAGTTGATTCAGTTGGCATTAACAAAACTTGCAAGAATACCTTTGACAGTCTGTATTACCCATTTCATTAAACCATCAGACTGAGGATGGTAAAGTGAATTGCACATCTAAACCACACTCAACATCTTACAGAACTCAGAGAACAGTTAGCTATTAATTGAAATAGTTAATGACTATGAGTATATATAGATAACCTTGTTCCATCTTTGGAAGAAACAGCAATATGTAGGACTATTCTCTGCAAACGAGTTATTTGCTGAAGTTACCCAGTTAACTTTGTCATTTTTTCTGTGTGGTATACACTTTACAGTGTTCACCAGTACTGAATGTTTTAACACAAATGTGGTTAGAAGAATGCTGTCAAATGTGACCACAAGTGCATGTTACATCTGAGTCACATCCAGTTTTTGTGTTATTCAAAGTTTAGTGAATCTCCTGCCTCAAACCTCTGTAACTCAGGCTCAAAACCACTGCTCAGTGGTTATCTTCCCATACTTATAACTACTCATACAAGTTCCATAGATTACTTGCATCCATGCTACATTCCTCAATCTGAGCCTGCCATACTATTCTTTGCTGCATGGACAAAAGTGCCTACACTAGATTGGAGTCCTATATTTGCTTTTATCGAAGATTCTGAAGTGTTAATTGTGATATTCATCTACTCCCGTGTTATAGCTTGTTGTAGCTATTGCACAAATTAACAGACATTTTCATGGTTTCAGTTTCAAATCTACCTTTTTCGTTCATGGAATGCCATTTTCAGACTCTCAGCCACAGCCTCAGATGTTAACAAATACTAAGATGTAGTTGACATAAATCAAGCTATTAATTAATTAAGCTATTGAAAGTCATAGGTGTATTACACAAGTTGAATGGCTTGACGCAAATTTCAGACGAGTTAATTCTCATGATGAAAGCAGTCTTATGTCTACTCTTGTCATGCAGCTCATCTTGCCAGTATCTAGATGCCAGGTCTAATGTATTGAATCAATGGGTTCCTTTCATTGCATCCAGACATTCCTTTTTCCATGGTAGTGAAAAGGCATCAACACACTGTACCATGTTCTCCTGCCTAAAATCAATGTACATCATGGTCATACTATCCAAAACTACAGACTTCTTATTTTCTTGTTACTAATTGGAAGTTACCATTTTGTATTACTTCATATCAGAAACTGCCTCAGTATGAGTGAGGCATCTGACACCTAGGTGATGCTGCATTATCTCATTGGATAGTCCTTACACAATCGTGTCACGAGTCATCTGTGTAAGCAGTCAAGCTCTCCATGGTTCCCTTCTTCAGTGCATTGAATTTGGTCTGATGGATTGCTCTCTTTTCAACTGAGTCAAGCCTGTGGAACAACTCAGTGATGACTGTCTCGAAGCCATACAGTTATTCCTCATCTAAATACTCAGTAGGGTCTAGGGGCTGGATTGGCTAAACTTTCGACTAGGCATTGTACAGCCTGTTCCATAACCCTACTATTCCAGGCAATTACTTGTTTGAAAAGCTTCAGAAATGGTCCATATCCTCTTTTGCTATACCCTTGAATATCTGAGATGTGATCTTTTTTCCCTCACTCATGATCAGATACTATCCTCCATGACTTCTTGACCATAAACTGTGTCATGTACTAAACATTGTAGTCACAACAAAGGGCCTGACAAGTGTTAGGCCCCTGCTCTAGGGTGCAAATCAATTAAGAGTACTTGGCAGCTCATTTATTAGCTTCGCACAACCCCTAGCTTCTTCAAGACCCATAGCTTTCTGGGCAGTATACCTCCTAGCATGGAAAGGCTCATCACTGCTCCATGGTCCATTCACTTTACCACTCAATGTCACCTTCTGGTGAAATAGCTTCTATGTTCTTGGGCAACTTCGACCACAGCTGGTATGGACTTCCCCTTGACCCAACATCTCTCTTGGATAACCACCTGCTCTCAGTTACTAACTCTCCCTCTTGACCACATATCCTTCAAGTTGTGCAAAATCTTAGTTCCTTTAAGAAGCATTTATAAACTTAAAGGTCCTAGGTCAAGCAAATAGTAATACACACTTTAGTAAAAATATCAAACCCTGTAATACAATTTCATAGTCATAGCACCCAAATATTCTCCCTCCTTTCCAATCTGTGTTATATCTTGGTAAAACTGAGTTAACTTTATGGCAAGAGGTTAGGTCCACTTAATAAAAAGAAGATTCATTCAAGATAATGATTGCAAAGTAATGCTTCATCTCTGAGTAGCTGAGTCATGAAAGTGAAAGAAATAAAGAAACTGGACAAAAAGTGAAAAACGAAATAAATGATCTTTATTATATCACCCATAAAACACAAACAGTGTGTGCAATTGCTTTTGATGTGTTACAATTGCTTTTACTGGATCTTCTATATTTATCCAGCTGCTCCAAATACCAGACTTACTAAATCCAACATTCCTTACTTCACAAGAAACACTTTATTTATCCAGAATGACTAGCGCTACCCACATTTTTGGTCCTTCTCATTGCAACTAAGTGAGACCATAATCTGTTGACATCCTTGTACAAGGTACAGTTTTGAATCATACTGATCATGGGCAAAACAAGTATTATCTACTCAAGAATAACAAAGGAGCAAAGACAGCAAGAACAAAATGATCTTATAAGCTTTCTTAATCACATGTTACGTGAAACTGCAAATAAACAGAACAAAGAATAAATTCAGAATAAATAATATAACAAGAAGATAGAAATATATAGTATATTCATCTACCACATCTGCATTTATTAATTATACCTTTTTTATGCATAAAAATATAACATGTTTAGATATGTAGCTGAAATTGCAATGTCAAAATTAAAGTGTTTAAATTAATAGGCTTAAAATTTGATAAAAATCACATTAAATGCAGATGTTTTTTTTTCATATTCCTTTTAATTTGTCCAGTTCCAATTCAAAATCTCAATGGATAAATTAAGAGGAGTGTGGGAAATAAAACATCCTGCAGTTAGCATGATTTTTATCACAGGTTTAAAGCTTATTTGATTGTAATGCTTCCACCCACTTTTGAACATTGGAACCATAACTTTTTCAATATCTAAATTGACTGTATGTGAATGGCCATTGAATTATTCCTTCTATGTGTTGATCAAAGTGAAAAACTAAAACATTAGCCTGAGCATTCAGTTTTGTGCATACTTTTATCAAGCTATGGACCATAAAGGAGTCACTTTATAAAGGTGCTGGAAAGATGTCTTTTTCAAGAAACGTTTAAGTTGGAGTATTGTTTTAAACGTTTTTTCAATGAAGATGACAAACAGTAGATAAATGTTTTGTAACCTGTGACTAGATCCTTGATAAAAGCATAAGTCAAAATGTCAGGTAGAATAAATAAACATCTATCTGATTTAAAAAGTTATAAAAAACTGTTTTAAACGTATTGTTTGTGTGAGAAATTCAAGCATTTGGTTGTTTTTATTGATAAGGGATGGTCTGCTTTTTCACTATACTTTTCTTTGCATATGTTGCATTCTTGCTGCTGGATAAATTTGTATATTTTCTTTGGTAAAGCAACTGGTTTTAGAGCAATCTATATGTTTGAGAGCTTTTCTAATTGGTTCTGGAAGTACAATAACTCAAGTAGGTAAACCAGATCTCTCTGTTTATTACGTAATCTTACTTATGAATGTTCACTTTGTTTGTGTGGTAGGTAGTGAGTGTGCTTTAAAAGAGGCTACCTGTTCAGATCATGATTATCTTGATTTATTTGTCATCTGTTGATATTCTCTGTTCCATTGAAATCTGAATCAGTATTAGCTTTAGGTATACTCATGCCTGGAAATGTAATCAACTATACAATAAGATATTGCCTGTTAACATACTGAATTGTTTGGCAAATTGATTTTCAGTTACTATTTATATACTTTTTTTACAGAGAATTGCTGAGACACATGACCATCCTGACTCTTGGATAGATTATGGAGTCTTTTGCCTTCTTCAAAACCAGATTGATAAGGTAAGCATGTGTCTTTTGTAACACACATAGGACTCTAGAACTGAGTCATTGTTTTTGGCATTTAATATTTGCATAGAGAATCCTTTTTTACATCAGCAGTGACAATTCTGTCCAAAAATGGTTCACATGCACTATGCACCAGAAGAGACGAAGCAACATTCACATGTTGGAAACGATGATACTCGGAGAGTTCGTGAGGCACCCAAACACCTTCTTTATGGAGTTTT
>NW_013670281.1:40095-48078 GCF_000517525.1 Limulus polyphemus
CCATATTCCTTAGATGTTTACATATTGTTTCATGAGCGACATGCAATTTCAGGGCCATTTCTTTAGTGTGTTGCCTTGGATTAGACTCAACAAGCATCTTCAGAGCATCAATATCAATTCCATCACGGTTTTTAAGGCTAAAGTCACCTGAATGAAATTTGCTGAACATCATTGACACTTATGAACATTCAAAGCATTTCCATAAACTTCTTTGATATTCTTTGTGGCTACAGAGGCATTGTTTCTCTTCTTGCATTCAAACAGCATTACATGCTGAATGTGTGTCTCATCGTGTGGCATCACTATAAGGGATTAGAGTATACTAAACTTTACACATTATACACTACATGGCTACACTAACATGACATTTAGGTGGTTCATTTAGCTATTATACATGATGTATGTTTTTTTAGGAGTGGTTAATGAAAGTGTTCAAAACACAATATTAATATCTTGATGGCCTAAAATATATATGTATTTCTCTCTTTATTATAAAAAAAATGGAAGTTGCCTAAATTGTTAGTATGATTATGAGCTTATTAGGCTGTAATAACATAACTGTTTTAGATACAGTTTTTCCAATGTCACAGATTTATTGTTGATTCTCAGAGTATACTCTGTAACAATCAATACAGTAATTATATACAAGTGTGCATGTGGAAACATTAACCATATTTTATTATGAGCTATTGATTGAAATGTGTTAGTGTGACTATACAGTCTGTATCGATAATGAATATGTAATGATATTGTTATTCTAATAGTGATGATATGAAATAATTGGATGATCTTACAGTTGTTTTTATATCATCTTAAAAGTATTTTTTTTACTTCACAAGTAGCACATTGTAGTAAATTTACTTAGATACAGAAATGATTAACAGAAACATTTATGTTGCTGATGCTAAAAAGCTATGTTCATAGTTGTTTAGTCACACTAAACTGAGGCATATATCTCCTGGTTATTCAGTTATTTTCATGATAATTTTTGTATCAATATAACTAACTTGTATTGGAAAAGGTTTAATGTCTTGGTAGATAACATATGATGACATTTCTATTCTAGCTGCATTTTATGTAAGCATTCAGATCTATAACGTTTAATAGCAATACTGAAGTTGGCCTAAATCATGAAAATCAGTATTACTAGAACAGGTTTGGTAGAATTCAAATATGTAGCTTTTCTAATATTGAGTTAGGGACTTGGAGCTGGACAATTAGTGTAAATTGCTAATTGATTAATTGTCAGGCTCATTAATCAGTGACATTCTACTAATCTACTCAATTACTACTCGATTATTCTCATAAGATGTATAAAAAGAAACACAAAAAACATCAATTATTCACAGTGATACAAATTATTATGGTGCTACAAATTGGGTTTACATACCTGCAATGGGCAGAGCACAGATAGCTTAATATGTTACTCTGTAATTAACAACAAAAATTATAATGGCAATATTTCAGTCACTTGAAAAGTTAGAATATTCACAAAATAAATAATTCAAAACCATAATTTTAATTACTTGATTTTTTTTCATTATGTTTAATATTGTTGTTACTAGAGGGCTAGACATTTCTAGATTATTTTGTTGTGCTGTAAAAACGTGCAGATACAGAGAAAATAAGTTAGTGAAGGTGAAGTTAGACTACATGATTGTCAGTTTAGCCATAACAGGAAATTTATAAAGTGAGAGTTTCATAGTTTGTATTGTAATAACAGAGATAAAGAAGAACTTTTCTTGTCAAAGAGTGTTCAAAAGTAATTGAACCAGCCTGTGTGGACTTTGACGAAAAGGAGACAATTACTTAAAACTCTGGATACAGCTGTTGTAACCAACAGTTATAGTGGTGATTTTTAAGTGAGTTTCACAGCTTGTATTGTAACAGCACAGATAGAGAAGAATAATTCGTCTTGTCAGTTGGGTTCTAAAGTAATTAACAAAAAAAGAGAACTATGTAAAGCTCTAGATTCAACTGTGTTAACCAATAGTGTAACAAATTTTTGTACATACATTTGACTTGTTTTGAATATATATATATATTATTTTAAAACAAGTGGATTGTGTGCAGTCATTTATTGTTGTGATTTATCACCAACAAGTCACAGGTACCCACTGTAAAGAATCTGGCCCTATAAAAACCTATCAATTAATTGACATTTTACATAATACTAGTCGATGTAATTGAAGCTCATAGTTAATCTATTACACTTACTAATCAAGTTAAAACAAGTGGATTGTGTGCTGTCATTTATTGTGGTGATTCATCACCAACAAGTCACAGGTACCCACTGTAAAGAATCTGGCCCTATAAAAACCTATCAATTAATTGACATTTTACATAATACTAGTCGATGTAATTGAAGCTCATAGTTAATCTATTACACTTACTAATCAAGTTAATCGTCAAACTCTATAGGGTGTACTTTGGTTGTGGAAGATATATGGTGTTTTTACAATTTCTGGAACTCTCAGTTCCTTATTTTGAGTGTTGTATTTCACATTATTTATCAGTTGATAAAATAATTAGGCTAACATATCTTTTAAATTTTGAGTAACTGAGCTAAGATTTATATTTAAGTTCATTAGCATATGATTTTCATAAGCCATATTCTCTCTACTGCTTGTTTATGTAAACAAAAATTTAACACAAGTGATTTTTTACAATATCAAGCCAACCTTGCAATTGCAAATTACTGAGAATTGATGTATCCAAAGCAGACTATGCAAATCTACCATCCACCAAAGGCATAGCTGCTGTTCCTAGAAGCTCTCATCTAGGTACATGTAAAGAACAGTTTATGTGTATATAATGACAGATATATTTACGTCAAGTGTGTACATAATTGAAAGAACTAGAGAGATGGTCAAGATATAAATTCTGATTTACTGATGATGTAACTAGGTGTGGTTTTGGTTTGTTTAAAGTCTTACTATTGTCTGAAACTTCAAACTGTGGTCCTTTTTATGAAAAACTTTCAACAACCAACTTCACTTGTAATTGAAAATAGGATCTTACTGAATAGAATTGTAAGAAAAACAAAATGAAAATCTGAATCTTTTATAGTGGTTTATAAGTTTTTAGGCAATTTTTTAACACTATTAATAAGTATTGATTAAATATATATATATATAATTTCACAGTTACCAATTGCTAAGTAGTAATAACCGCATTGGATAAATGTGAATAGCATGGCACATGAATCGTCTTAGATTTGTACAATTTATAAAACTAAATTCACGCTAACCTTAACATGAGGATGGTGAAGCATGTTCCACTTTTACCCTTATACAATAAATTATGGTCCATATTAAAACGTAGGAGTCATTAAATTATTTTAGTCCCTGTCTTAGATTTGTACAATTTATCAAACTAAATTTACGCTAACCTTAACAGTTGATCTACAACTAATCAAGTGGTAGTTTTGTATTTGTACTTTCAATTTAACACATGGTGATTTTAGCCGTAATTAAAACTAAACATAAGCTCTATAATTAACATGTGATAACACTGTATTTAACACAAATCAATTTTATACTTGAAGCTCAGTCGTGTTAACTTGTATTAAATTTACATAGTTGGTAACTCTGTAATGTACGTAAAATTAAACTCATAACATATTTGTACCTATAACTAAGTAATCCCTTCTACCAGAAGAGTGGCTAAACATCTTCAATAAAAATTATAATTATTGACAATCAGTCTTAATTATGTGTCATGTCACAAACCAAAACGGCCTATATGAGCACTCTGACTTAAATCATCAGTTGGATATCCGTGTATTTTCACAGCCCTTATTTCAAGAATACGTGACAAAGTTGGGCCTAGTTAGCGAATTACTAAGTACCAAAGCAGAACTGTCAGATGTAAAAAATTAAAATGAATTAAATATAAGAGAATCATTGTGAAGAACAAAATGATTGTGAATAGAGAATTAGGTCCTGGTGTCACAGAAGTAAATTGCTGGAAATCAATTTTGTAAATGACACCGCTGTACAATATGCAAATGGTACACGTACATTATTTGGGTATATAAATGAAATTTCTTATGTCTTTCTTGTCTCCTGAGAATGGTGAAGCATGTTCCACTTTTACCCTTATACAATAAATTATGGTCCATTTTAAAACGTAGGAGTCATTAAATTATATTAGTCTCTACTGGTAAATTTCTTCAGTAACTTTCTTGAGTAACCTTCTGAAGCCGTGCCTCGGTAGTAATGGTATTGTCATGTAGATGTTGTTAAATCCAATTCATTTTTCATTTCAGGTATCACAAAGTAAATAATGATTGCAAATTTCGATTGAATTAAAACTGACTAGAAGTATAATCAGCTAAGATCAGTATTTATGCTGTCAATACTGTATCTCAATATACATTCAGAGGAAATGCAACTCTTTTGCTCCTCATAGAATTGGCATACTTACCACATAAATATGAGCATCAGGCAAATACATACAAAATGCTGTGTAGAGTTTTCACCATTCAGCTAGACAATAGGAGTGATTCCCTCTAAACATTGGACAGTGTTTTGTATCAGAAAGTTCACTCAGTGGCTACAGAAGCAAGGGTCACCACTTTCACTCACTGATTTTTCAATTACATAACCTTTCTAGTTATGAAATAAACAGCTATCACCTGATATCCAATGGATATTTCATTAATTTAGCTCAGAAACAATGCTAATCCGTTTTGTTCCCATTAATCTTATACTCAACAATCCATCTTAACTGTAATGATAGAATAGTAACTGTACAATGTAGTACATACATCATACCTTACAAAACACCCATTAGCTCAGACAGCAAGGAATGCCAGTCGGTGGTCATGCTAATCAGCAACTACCCTAACTTGTGATGGATCAACATCATGTACAGCCAAATAAGTACTTTCAGCTCGTTCTCCTTTGTTGGATGAGTCAGTGCGACTTGAGAAGGCATCTTTGTCATCTTTTGACTTTTGGTTTCAACCTCAGATTCCTGATTAAGCCATTGTGTGAAAATTTACCACACCTAACAACTCAGAGAACAGTTTGTGACAGTGAATTTTTGGGTGACTGGCTTCACTACTTTGCATCATCCACAAACTAACTATAAAGCCACTAAATAGTAACTGTCCATGTGGGGAAACTTATTAACTCACATAATGTAGATTTCAGTAAACTTACACCTGTGAACCCTTGGCAAGTAAACCATACCTTGAGTACTATGAGGCTGCTTGATTTAATGGCTAGGATAATTTTTTTAATTAGAAAGCAGTGAGTTTTCACAATTCATGGGTTGTATGCACCAATATTAATGTAAATTATGGACACATAGCTCTTTATTGGATCATGTATAATGACAAAGGACTTCATCTCATTTTTATAATTAATAAGCTGGAGATTGGCAGCCAGTTGTAGTTTAGCCCATCCTTGCCTGCTTTACATACTGTTTGACTTGTAAATAAATAGATGTTTGTTCTTATTCTGCTTGAGTTTTAACTACTGTTGGCTGTGTAGTGTTTTAGTAGGAAAGATTACTTAAACATAAAATAACATGAATAAGAGACAAAAAAGAAACCAACTCAGTTTGCAAAACTTAGTGAGACAGTTGATTGTTGAAATTGGGTACCTTATCCATCTGGATCTCTCTCCATGCTCCAAGCCATGATACCCATTGTTCTGGCAACACATCAGCAATGGACTATGGTTATATACCGACCATTAGATAAGCCTCTGCCCCTTTCATGAAGTAATCAGTAGCAATGATTACATACTTATAACCTCTCTCAGTCTCTCTGATGGACCAATGATATTCAGGGCTAACCTCTGCAGAGAAGACCCAACAATTCTCTTTTTTAAGTTTCCATCATCTCAGCCAGTTTTTTCTCTGGGCGTGCACACATTGTACAATATTCAAACCGGTGACACTCATCTTGACTCTAATGCAACAAGAAAAACCATCAAACATTAACACAAGTATTCGTAACTCCCTGGTGTTTTCAAGTCTTTGTCATATGCAAAGTTTGGAGAACATCTTGCTATAGAGTTCTGGGGATCACTAGCTGCAGTACAGTAGGAATACCAATTCTAGTGTCAATACAAGTGCCACAGGTTACTTGTATCTGTGCTAGGCTCCTCTAATAATGCTAGTTGGACGTTACCTTGCTGCACAGCAAGGATTGCTTATGCGAGTTTAGGGTCCTTCATTTGCTTTTCTTAGAGCTCCTGAGATGTTAATTGTGACATCCACCCACTAATTTAATCTCTTACTTCATGGTTTGAATTTGCTATTTTGGAAATGACTATTATCTCATCTCTCACACTGTGTCCACGATCATGACATTCAAGATCCCTCTCTGTGGTGTCATAGTCTATGTTTCCATGTTGTTGGCCTCGTTGATGCACTATGATAAAATAATAATCTTGTAATGTTGTTATCCAAAGTGCTATTATACCTTCTGGATATTTTAAAAGCAAAGCATAGTTCACCTGGAAAGTAAACCTCCTACTATACAAGTAGTGGCAATAGTGTTTGGCAAAGACCACAACTGCAAGTAGTTGTTTCTTTGTCATACAGTATCTGCATTCAAGAACCATGAGTGTGTGACTGTTGTATGTGATTACGTATTCTACTTCATTCTGCAGCTGCAATAACAACTTTATTGTTGTTGGAATTAGTTGTCATATAGGCTAGCATTTGGCCATCCTCTAAAGCAAACCTTAAAGGTTGGAATATTTGGTCACACTCCTTGCTCCAACTAGAGTGCATCTCAACTTTAATGTGAGCAGACAAGGGGCTGTAAACTTGAAGAAGTTGGCCACAAATCATTGGTAATATCACACAAAACTAATAAAACTACAGACTTCTTGCTTTTTCACAGGTTAGGTCAACCTCTTGCAACAGCTATATATATTTGGCCCATAGCGACTCCATCTCTCCTTACAATGTGACCAAGAAATACTATTTCCATGTCCATTAACACACATTTCCATGGTTTCAGTTTCAAGCCTGCTTTGTTTATTAGCTGGAATACCATTCTCAGTCACACACTCAAATGTGTAACCAAATACCAGAACATTTTCAAAATCTCTCTTATTGAAGTACCTTCAGTGTAGGCTCTATTAGCTACTTATAATGGTGGGAGTGTTACACAGGTTGAAAGGCATTATGAATAATTCATATAAGCCATCTCTCATGCTACAAGCAGCCATAACTCTGCTCTTATCTTCCAACTTTCTAACACATGTAGATACTCATCTGTTCACTGTTTTGTCAGCGATGGACATGAAAACTATAATGTGGGATGAAATTCTATTATACACTCTTTTAATTCTTGAAATTCCAAAAAGAATAGGTTAAGAATGTAGTGTTAAAAAATAATAGACCTAATATAATATAATATCATATAACAAGTATAATTAATTATAATTATGCTTCACCTGTTTGTAAAAGGCATTCAGACTGTAACAATTATTGTTGTAAGAAATGGCCTATAATTGATACTTGAAACCATCGGTAATTGGTGAAACTTCATAATTACAGAATTGAGGAAAAACAAGACAATTGTACGTTTCACAAATACATCATTTATTGGATTCCAACACAGGGAGGATGATGGCTTGTAGAATGTGTATTTGAAAAACGTTCGTATATAGAGGGCAGCACAAAATGCGAAAAGCTAATCTTGTGAGAGGAGGGAAGTATCTATCGGAAATACATTTTCATTTAGGAAAATTATAACTTTAAATTTTTTAAGCTACAGTGTGTTAATTAACTTTGTTGTATAACCATTGTTTACATCAATTTGTTTTATAGTTTTTAATTCAGTTTTATAATTTTCAAATGACAAGGGGCCCAGTATTGCCAGGTGGTTAGGGTGCTCGACTCGCAATCTGTGGGTCGCGGGTTCGAATCCTCATCACACCAAACATGCTCGCCTTTCAGCTGTGGCGGTCAATCCCACTATTCGTTGTTAAAAGAGTAGCCCAAAAGTTGGCG
>NW_013670281.1:48710-49669 GCF_000517525.1 Limulus polyphemus
CTGCCATGGCTGAATCACTGATTTTTAATTTATCATCAACATTTTTATTTGTTTTAATTCTAAGTTTCAAATTTCTACTTGTTTGTTTAATATAACCTAAACCAAAACTACAAGAAGTTTTATATATTCCACTATTCTTCTTTACTTCAGTTTTATCTTTCACAACATTAATGATATTAATTTTAATTTATGAGTGAAGGTTACTTGACAACCCATGAACACATTACCCATCTTTGTTGACAATGAGGGGACTGTATGGCAGACATCTTTCCTTATTTCTCTTACTTATTGTC
Organism: Limulus polyphemus; assembly: GCF_000517525.1. Lineage (NCBI taxonomy): Eukaryota > Metazoa > Arthropoda > Merostomata > Xiphosura > Limulidae > Limulus > Limulus polyphemus. The sequence goes on from NW_013670281.1 coordinate 49,004, forward strand.
TATAATTTGATACATTGAGAAATTTATAATTTATTATAATATTTTCTTTATAGATCTTATCTAAAATATTAAGTTTAATAACCTCTGTCAATCACTATACATGTAAACATTAAATCTTCATTACATGAAGAGATATTATCAACCCTATGAACAAAAGACGAAAATAAGGACATTTTTTGTGATACTGAAGTAGACAGAAAGCCACCCTCTCTTTTTACAGAAATAGTGAAAAAATTCAAACAACCCTCTTCTTCAACTTCTAAATTGAATTGTATTGTAAGGCTGACCAAATTAAGATATTTCTTGAAATCAATTAGCATGTCATTGCCATGTTACCACACCAGAAATGTATCATCCACATATCTTACCCACACCTTTAGTTTTTCAACAATACTTACACATTAATTGATTTCCAGAAACATCTTAGTTTGATCTATCCTACAATATAATTGTTTAATTGATTTGGTCTTGTTGTATAATACTCATAACTGACTTTATGTAATGTTTATATAAGTGTATAAGTCCAGACCACACACATATGTTTACTTATATACATATATTACCATTACATGTCAAATAGTCTACTAGTTTATAACAGATTTCCTCCAGTTCACTGGTAAATTTCTTCAGTAACTTTCTTGAGTAACCTTCTGAAGCCGTGCCTCG
>NW_013670281.1:50615-59339 GCF_000517525.1 Limulus polyphemus
CATGCATGATGGTGACACTATAAGTTGGTTTTCTGAAGATTTTGAAGGAATGTATGATGTTATTTATGTCAATATTTAAGTCTAAAAACTTGATGTTTCCATTTTCACCAAATTCCATAGTAAATTTAAAAAACCTGTTTTGTGAATTTAGAAAAGTTACAAAATTGTCAAGTTGATGTTTAGATCCTTTCCAGAGACAAATCATATAATCAACATATCTATACGAATATTTAACATGTTTTGTATTATTTTCATCACTAAACAATTTCTTCGCTAAATTATCTATGAAAGGAAAGGGGGGACCCATAGCTAACTTGTCATCTTGTATATTTGATAATACTGAGTTCATTAAATGAAACATAATTTCCTTTATATATACAAATTTTAGTAAGTTGTTATACTTTTTATTTAATGCAGGCAGAAGAATGTTTCAAAGAGGCATTAGCAATTGACCAAGAGCATATGAAAAGGTAATATGAAAAGTATGCTGAAATTAAGTTTATAGATATGTAACTTATAAGATGTACAGAACATAATCCAATGGTATTTGCATATGTTCAAGTTTTATGAAAAACAAAAATAAATCTGCTAATAATGGAATAGAGCTAGAATCTGAAAGGTTCTCATTGACAATAATGTTAATCTACTAATGTATAATATATTAAGTTTTTAAAAATTGCACTGAAGGTTTTTTACCAGGTTCTTTAAGATTTACCAGTAATCAACTTGTTTGCCATGAATGGATATGCTACAAGACAAATGAAAATAAAGGAAGTAAATAAATGTGTCATTCTCAATTCATATCAAATACATTAGTTCTATTCATTATTATATTCTTTATCTCTTGTATTTGGTATAACTTTTTATGTAATTTATATGAACAAGCTCTTTGTCAAATCTTTTGATACTTCATTTACTAATAAAAAACAAACACCATTATATTTATCCCTGTTTGTATAAAATTTGATTGTAAAATATCTAACTTTTCATTAAACATAACTTGAAAAGTAATAATTACATTCTATTTCTTGATAATAATGATAACCTGGAGAAATGGATGCTAATTGTTAAAAGCTACTCATTTTCTTATCTTACTTTGTTAGGAATCTGTACGGATGGAATATTATTTAGATCTTGAAAATAATCTTCTTTAATATTAAAATTCATATGGAAAAATATTTTGATTAATAACTAGATAATTGAAACTAAAATATTTAAGGTTCAAAGTAAGTGATGAATACAAAATAATGATTGGTTATTGAATTTTCCAGTTTGCTGTTGAGTGGAATGCTTTGTGTTATTCGAGAAAATTACAAGTTAGCAGAGATTATTCTGCTTTATGTTACTACAGCTCATGAGGATGAGATTCTTCCTTGGTTTGTACTGGGTATGTGTAATTATATAATTAGTGAATGGTTGATAATTAATTTTTAAAAGTTATTTTTTGGATGAGCTTTTATAGGTGAATCGAGGAACAGTGTTAAGACTAATAATGCTTGGAGACGGCTTGAATGGGTAATGAAGTAAAACTTTAATATAAGTGTAACATAACAGCAAATTTACAACATTTCAACAAGGTACCTGCTACCTGATGATGACAAAACCTTGTTTAAATGTTGTACATTTGCTGTTATGTTAAACTTATATTAAACTTTTTCTTCATTACCCATTCAAGCCATCTCCAAGCATTATTTTATAGATGATGTACTGTGGTTGGTTTAAATATGTTATATTAAAATATTCTTAGACATGCAAATCAGCATGTAATGTGGAAACCACAGTTGATATAAAGTTGCAGTGGCATAGCATATATAAGAACTCTGTGTTTACACTGTTTGGCATTTCATAGGTAGGGTGATCCTACTGTAAATTGATCACTTTTAAGGAGGGTACGTAACAGCCCTTTCTGATTCATAAAGGTGTATTCAGATCAAGGATATGACCTTCCAATATGGGGATATCCTTTGTATTTAATAGTATTGGAAAACAAAGGAATATGGATCAACTTGTGGCACTAGGACCATCAGAATCAGACCTGAAACAAGTTGTATCCCAGCCATGGTAAGCAACATATAGCAACTTGTAACAGGTGAGAATCCAACGACACAAAGATCAGTGGCAAAAGCCATCTACATGTACAACATATTTGTAGTTTTCATTACAACTTTCCAGATATATTGATGATAAACTTAGAACATTTAGATTTATAGTACATGTAGTTTCTTGATTGCTGGTTATAAGTTTCATCATAATGACCAAGCCTGTACATTGAGAGATAATGGACCTGCACCTTCCCAGCTTTTTATCTAAACCCCATGTTACAATGCCACAGAAACTCAAATGGTCAAAATTCTATGAAAAAAGGAGCTTATGAATTTTCCTTCAAAAAGAAATGTTTATTAGATGCAGGATTTGTACTTTTAATGTAACACATTTCAGCTTATACATAAATCTAATCTGTATAATGTGCTGGATGGGTGAAAGCTCAGTGGACGTGGTAATGGAGACTATCAATGCAGGTGTCCAAAATTAATACTCCTTAGCTCATGCAAACTATGATACGATTGGTGAAACAAAGTCATAAATCTGACTTTAAATTTTTCATTCAAAATATAATGAGAGATTAGAAGTACAGGTCAATAGATTCAACATGTGAAAGAAACATCATGTTGCTGGATTTCACAGACAGCAAACTGCTTAATACCGCAGAGCATGATATGTGTTACCTTGAATTACAAAATCAGGATAGAAAAACAGCTTAGACCATGCAGCCCAGTACCTAACCTAAATTTAACTGGTGTGAGATAATTTGAAAAGGTACTTGAGGGGTGTAAAGGAGAGTCCTGGAAACACCATTCTTGAGTTCACTTTGGAAGAGAAGTTGCAATCATTTTTATCAAATGTGTACCAACAGTTAATGGTGAGTGGTATTCAGGCATACCATGCATTTTTCAAAATTTTTCATATATTCTAGATCTAAGCAAGTTTCACATAACATGTGATCAAGATTGATTTTGCTATAACTGCTTTTGTTTCTTTATCATACTGTTGATGTCACACCTGTTCTATTCATGGTGAAATGCTGTATGTTGTGCAAGAATGTCGACAGCAATGTCCTTCAGTAATAGGTCAAAAGGTATACTTAGGTTACACCCTTCTGTATGTTGCTCTGGGTAAGTATGCCATTGCTCATACAGTTATGTAATACAAGGTTTAGACAGTTTGGAACATCTTCTTGAGTGAATTTATCAGTTTGGATATAGTTCATGAGGGAGTATAGCCAGCCTGAGCAATTCACAACTCCAGTAAATGTGATAGTCCAGCATCCAATGGAAGTATGCACCGTGTTTGTGATATTAATAAAGATTGTTCTTATTGTGCATCACACTTTCTGTCCACTTCTGATGAACACATTATACGACAATATTGTTAAAAATTGTTAATTTGAAAAGGGGGGAATAGTTATCTTCAAAAATTACAGAAACAAGATAGGTAGCTTAATGTGAAAATGCAACCACCAAAAAGCAAACAAACAAGCTTAAGGTTTTAGACGTAGTGTTGATGTTATTTTTTTGTTTCGTTAGTTTTTTATGTTCATGATGGACATAAATCTGTACAATACCAATGCATTTTGGCTAGTATTTATATCTATATATATACATGCAGACTTTATAGTTTTGTTACGACAGCGGAAGTCAAGCAATGCTGGGAGCATGCGCACTGGAGTTTCTGGAAGGATCATGAATTTTCCTGGCAACTCTAGTTTGTTCAAGGCACCCTCTTTTTTAGTATATAAATGTGGCGAGAAAAACCAACACAATGACGTAGATAGATAGATATATATGCAAATAGATCGAAGATATAGATAATTGAGTCAAGCAAACAGTAGGCACTGTAAATAAAGTGTGTGAATCACTGTGATTTATAGCGTGTGTTATAAAAGAAGTTAAGTTTAACGTACTGATTGGAAATTCTGTGTATTACAAAGTTGTATCCAGGAAAAAATAAACTGGTTTAATTAAGAAAGAACTTGTAGCACTGAAGTTCCTCAGAAAGAATTCATACCGGAAATTAACAAACGAGCAGATACGTAACAGTTTTTTAAGTTGTAAAGCTGTATACATAGATAACCATATGAAATTTTGAGGTTGTATAGATGCATACATATATATTTAATGCAAATATAAGACAATATGTTGTAATATAATAGGATATGTATACAAATAAACATTTTTTAATATTTCTTATAGTTGTTATATTTCATCCTTCTCCTCTCTGCTGGTCATAGTAAGGCCAGTCATGGTTTTGGTACAGCTGGCCAGATTTCCTCTTAGAGTGTCATTCTGCACATCTACAAGGTTGAAAATGTGTTATTTAACAATTATGAATTAATTATATTAATATACCTGATGGAGTTTGGGTCATGAAACTTCTGCAACCCTAAATTCTGGGCTACTGCATACTTTATCTGAAACTAAATATTTTCTAAATAAAATATAAAGCTACAAAATTTCTGCCTCACTTTCGCCTAGAATCTCTATCATTTTTGCCACTCCATATAGTCAGTTTCACGGATGGCTACTCTATCTATAAAATTTGCAATTATGCAGCATTGTCTATAATTTGACACTTCCCATCAGCCATCACTGTGATTGCCAATCGTATGCTTAAAACCGAGCTTGGTACTATCTCGTAAACTATGGCTTAAAGATTTCTGTTAAGGGAGACAGCCTAGACATTTGTGTAATGTTTTAGGTGTTTCTGTAGCATGGCTGAAATCAATCATACAGTGGTAATAAAAACTATCATCCTGTGACAGCCTAGACATTTGTGTAATGTTTTAGGTGTTTCTAAGGTTAAGGAGTGAAATAGAATTGTTAACATCCTATGTCTAACTTGTGTATATAGTTGTAAATCATATTTTTGTCTGTGTTGTAGATTTTGTTATAGGCAAATTGATTCTTGTATTTTATATATATACATCCTATACTGTTCCTTTAGATTTTTTTTGGAGATGAAATTATTTAAATTTTATATTGCACTGTAAGTAACATATTTTGCTCTAGGATTGTTAATGAATTACACATTTAATGACCAAATATTTACATTTTGTTCTCAGGGTATATCTACTAACAGGTGCATCCTATATTTTTATTAGGGCTTTACTATGAGGTAATAGATGAAAACGTGGGAGCTGAACTGGCATTTAGAAAAGCTAAAGATTGTTACAGAAACGAACAAGATTCAAAAACAAAAGGTACATAAAGAACATTACTGGTTAGAATTTATATTATAAAGTATAAATTTATAGAATACTATCTTTAAAATTGTAGAATTACACAGAATTCAATTTAATCATTATAGGTATAGTTCTAAAATAAGGTATTTGTAATGGGAAAAAGAAAATGTATTGTAAAACACTGACACGAAGAACAGTCATATAAGGTGTTCTTTATAGATTCATATGGAATTCTACGATTTCATCCATAGATATCATAATGTTTTGTTCCAGTCTATAGTTTAAATATTAATTACTTCATTTTTTTCAACTGATGTACAAATATGTTTTCTTTACTACAAAATATGCTCTATTTATCAGTTTTTACTAAGCAATTGGGAACAATTTCAAAAACATTGTGTGATAAAACTAATTTTCTTATGTCTTAATTACCAGATTTAGATCAGTTTTTAAATTCAGACTTACCAACCTTTATAGTCTCTGTCATTTAATTGTTACTCTGAATTTTTACATTTTAAATATTTATCAATAAAACATTTCATTACTAGTGGTGGTCTTTTTCTGTTGCTGTATGTATAAGTCTGTTCAGTTTAAGAGTTATTATTTAGTTTATTTAGTCATCTAATATTTAATAATTATTTAGTTTTTATAACAAGTTTTGTTAAGTAAACCTGAGTGTTTTGTATGCAGTTTAATTGTTGTAGTAGACTTTTGTAATATTGTTGACATTATCGTACTCAAAGCTTCTAAGTTTTCACATTATGTGTAATATTGTGGTTACTTTATGGGGTAGATGTTTGTAGATTTTTCTGTCCTGTGTCATAAATACATGTAGATACAGGAAGTTAAGTAAGTTAATGAAAGTGAAGTTAGACTGTGTGATTGTCAGTTTAGCCATAATGGGCGATTTATAAAATGAGAGTTTCACAGCTTGTATTGTAACACCAGAGATAGAGAAGAATAACTCATCTTGTCAATTTGGTTCTAAAGTAACAGAACCAGCTGTATGGACTTTTGACATGAAAGAGAATTATTTAAAACCCTAGATTCAACTTTGATAAACAATAGCATAACAAATTTGTGTACATATTTTTGACTATGTTTGAATATGTATTATTTTAAAACAAGTGGATTGTGCACTGTCCATTTATTGTTGAAATTTATGGTCAAGAAATCACAGACACCTACTGTAAAAACACAATCCCAGCCCTATATAAAATCCTGACATCCGTGTTGCTTATTTTTACATTCACACATGAACACTTTATATAAAACATAGGTTTATCATTTCCTGAATGCTCTCTTACCTTGCATGCACTGTTGCATTTCAGTAAAATACCTCAAGCAATGATTATCTGAATTAATAAAGATGTTAAAAATTTTGAATAATGAGGTTGATGATTAGCTTCTCTGTCAGAGGGAAGGGGGAAGAAAAGTCATTATTTAGCACTACATTACTGCTCGTTACTTGCAGTTTGAACAGTAAAATAATGATAGCTTAAGGCAATTAATAAGTAAAAGTTCCATATTTTGCAAAGGTCCTAAAATCAAGTTGAATCACATTAAACAATTCGTAAGGAAATACTTTAGGAATGTAATCAATGATCTAGAAAAATATAAATTTAAAGTGTATCAGTTTCAAAGTTAGTTAAAAAGGGGAGAAGACCATGTTCATATAAAATACCTATAATAATAAAAATCAATGAACAAGAATTAAGAATTATGAAACAAAGTTTTTATAACCTCTACAGAATTATTGTTGACACTTCTGACCATAAAGTTGTAAATAACTTTAATAAAAGTATTACATCTTACTCATATACAAAGGACAAGATTAATATACAAGACTATTACCCTCGGGCCATAATGTTTATAAAAACCATCAAGTATGATAAAGAAATTTTCATATGACAACAGGGTAACATCTCAGATACTTTTGTAGCTATAGCTATAAGAATAATTATTCAAATATGAGAACATACTTCTAAAACTGATTGCTCTGCTTAATTAACATTTTCGTTCATTTTTCTACATTCTTTCCCCATATTCAGTGGTCACTACTGCATGATATTCAAAATTTCTTTATATGTCAATTGGCCTGATTATTCATGTCTCTACACTATCTATTTGGATAATCCTAATTCAATCAACTTCTACATATTTAAGTCAGTATTCTGCAAAACTGTCTTTGTCTCTTCAAATTTTTCTCTTGAAAATTCTGGTATCTACCTGAATTTTTCTATCTTAGCACAAAGCAGACAATGTTTCTCTTTCATGAGTTATGTTTTGGTTTTTCTTTTCATTTTGATATTCTAATTTATTTATTTTTTTCATAGTGATTCCAAAATTTAATGTTCCTTCTCATTTCCTTGTTTTTTATTTTGTTCATTAGAATTTACTGACATTTCTTCTTTCTGCTCAAGCACCAATTCATCCTAGTTTTTTTGTCCATAGTACTCTGCATTTAACTAATAAATTATGTGTCTATCCTGAACATTCTGGAGAAGTTCATGGGACACACCTCTATTTCAATGTAGCTCATAAATTTTTAATTATATATTTGTTTTTGTATGTGTTGAGCTGTCAGGATAATTGGATAAATTCTTCAAGCTTTCATATGTGTTCTGCCTTCTTTCATGACTTGATGACTTTGTTTGCCAGAAATTGGGATTAGAGCCTTCAGTCAAAATATTTTCTTCTCCTAACATATATTATGACAAATAGGCTTTTTTAATGCCAATATTAGTAGCTTCTCTTTATGTACGACTTGTCTTATCCACATTTGATTTTGTTTGTGTGGCAGATTCTCTGTGTTTTCATTTGTATTATTGTAACCTCAAGGCACCACCTAACCTACCATTAGAAGACACTATTCTCTACATCCAAGTGCAGATTTATACCACCATAGGCAGACCAGGTGTTCTCTCAAGAGAAGGACAAGTAACAAAGGGAGCTAGAAGGAAAGCAAATTAATGACTTTCTTCATCTTGTATTCCGTGAAAATTGCACATACCATAATAACTGGCGAATTACAAAAAAAACATTATATTAAAATAAGAAGGTAGTTAATATATGAAGGACAACTAACCAAAGGAGCTAGAAGGAAAGCAAATTAATGACTTTCTTCATCTTGTATTCTGTGAAAATTGCACATACCATAATAACTGGCCAATTACAAAAAAAACATTATATTAAAATAAGAAGGTAGTTAATATATGAAGGACAAGTAACCAAAGGAGCTAGAAGGAAAGCAAATTAATGACTTTCTTCATCTTGTATTCTGTGAAAATTGCACATACCATAATAACTGGCCAATTACAAAAAAAACATTATATTAAAATAAGAAGGTAGTTAATATATGAAGGACAAGTAACCAAAGGAGCTAGAAGGAAAGCAAATTAATGACTTTCTTCATCTTGTATTCTGTGAAAATTGCACATACCATAATAACTGGCCAATTACAAAAAAAACATTATATTAAAATA
>NW_013670281.1:59938-69430 GCF_000517525.1 Limulus polyphemus
ATTACCTTCCCGCATCACGTTTTCCCCTCTTATATATACCAGCCTACCCTACTAGTAAATACTAGACCATTCGCCAAGATACGGGATAGTTCTAGAAACAAGAGAGCGTGAGAATTGTCACGTGATCTCGATGACGCAACATTATATTAAAATAAGAAGGTAGTTAATATATGAAGGACAAGTAACCAAAGGAGCTAGAAGGAAAGCAAATTAATGACTTTCTTCATCTTGTATTCTGTGAAAATTGCACATACCATAATAACTGGCCAATTACAAAAAAACATTATATTAAAATAAGAAGGTAGTTAATATATGAATATACTTATTATATCATATATTGCCACAGCACCAATTGTTTCATGTAATAACATTGGTGGGGATGATATGATCTTTTCAACACATGCATATTTGAGAAGGGTTATCACAAATGACCCATTGAATCCTTTTCTTAATTAGGTTAAAATCAACTAATCAGGCTGACATTTTATATCTCCACTGAATACATTTTCCACACTGGAAGTTTTTAACCCTCAGGCATGTTGGAATGTGGAAAACAATTTAAAATGTTACTCAACAATTAAATTAAACTATTTGGTGGGAACTATCAAATTGTAGTGTCATACAAATAATAATGTTTCATATAATAACCAGTACACATATTATATACATGCAAAAAAAGTTACTAACAGCATAATGTTTAGAACTTGCCAAAAACTGTAGTCGACTTTCATATTGTTGTCAAAGTCAGCCACGTGCGTGGAAAAAGACTAAATACATAAACTGTTGTGAGCAAAATATTGGTGGAGGGTCCAATGATATTTGACCCCCTTACCACCACTTCTGACATCTACAACTCTACATCTACACAGGCCGAGATGATGAACCTGTAAATAGATCTGAGCAAATTATATGATTAATCAGTATAAATGATTACCTGTGGTTAATAATGGAGCTGGAACTTAGTGGGAACAGAAATGTGCTAGAGTGAGTGTGCTGACTAGGTGATTCTAGTATATTGCAATGAGTGTTTCTAAAAAGTAATGATTATTCATGTAACGTTGGAGCTGCTAGAACATTTCATCATCTTGTAATGTATCAGGCCTTATTCAAAACACCCAAATTTACCCACACACAACACACACTCATCTAGTAATGTATCAGGCCTTATTCAAAACACCCATATTTACCCACACACACACGCTCGTCCTGTGAGTGATGGACAGACTATAAAATGAAGCTTACTACAGCTGAAAGAGACTCTGTGAATGGAATATTAAGTATGGATATTTTGCGAATGTGAAATGCAAGCTTCTTATTAGGCTGTAGATGGTGCCACATTTATGTGCTGGAACTACTGATGAGCTACTCGAACACTGCATGCAATGATGGATGAACCTGGCTCCAACTAAGAAAACAAACTGATAGATATCTGACCATATCTAGGTTCAGATATTCTAGTCATACTTTGCTCATTAAGCATCATAATGATACCAATAATAGATGTCCCATTAAGTAACTGCCTCGTAGACTGCCATCATCCACTAGACAGGTGTATTGAGACTTGATAACTTATAGACTCACAGAAGGCCCATTGTAATTTCTAGTAGTTATCTTCAGAAAGGAAGAAGGTACTCTGAGATTGTCTGTTTACTTATATATATAGTCAACTCAGTTACTCGCATGAGTGTATTCTTTCTTCATCATGTAAAAAATAGTGTCTAGTTACATTGAAGGTGTCTAGTGTTTCAGTTTTCTGTATATCACACCTGCTGACATAAGACTTCCTTTTTATCAGTAGTTTGTTTTTCTTTCAAGCCATGCCATTTGAACTCTGCATTTTGTCCAGACATTTTACAAACTATTGGAACGAGTACTTCATGGTCTTGATGAGAAATGTTGTCTGATATACATTAGTGGTGTGCTCATGTGTGAACATTTTTTTTGTAAAATCCTTTAATAACCTCTGAATGGCAAAAGAATTAAAGAAGTCAAGATTCAAATTTAGGCTAAAGAAATGCACTAACTTAAATACAGTATTATTTCTTGGCACTTGTGTATGATGTTAAAATAATAAATAACACACAACGTTAGAATAGATACACAATTAAAAACCTTCTGTAAATAGTTCACATGGGAATTTTAAACGTAGGTCACATTTAACAAAAAAAAAGTATAAATAAGACATGATTATGTCTTGCAACTCACTCCTGAAGATGACGTTGCAACGTCAAACATGTAGAGTCAATGTGTTAGTGTTCATATACTAACCATAATTAAAATGTTTTTAATTGTGTATCTATTTTAGTGTCGTGTGTTGTTTTAACTTAAATATAGCTTAAGTTTCTTGGTCATATAGCTGACTGAGAGATTGTATCCCTGCAGATCTTGCTAAGCCTCAGTAGCCATAGTTGATGAAGAAATGTCCAGCTTTGCATGGTATACCCAGTTTTTTCCTGTTCAGAATGATGTAGCAGAATGCTGGAAATGAGAGTATAAACTTTTGTTTGATGAGTCATAGGTTGAACTGAGTAATTTCTGTTCTGGTGTACTTGAACTGATGCTAATGGCACTGATATTGGACCCATTCTGTTTCAGCATGAGCAGTAATTCTTATGCCAATAAATCTATGAATAAAACACAGAAGAACTACAAAGAAAAAGGTTTTTGCTATGGGAACCACTTGTAAAATACTATCATTTTTACTTATTCAGTTGGACCATTTTATGTTCAAATAGGATGTACTTTTCTGTGGTAGCTTGATAAATCATGGATCTACAAGGGCAAGATTTACCATCAAGATCACCTGAACAGATATAGAAATGCTAGCCTGATCTTTGTTCAAGGAATGAATTAGCAATAAACAGTTGATAAAAATAACATTTATTGGCTATTGAGCTTAGAATGTAAGTAGTCTTTATTAATAATCTAACCATTTCTTTATCCATGAGTTCACTTATGACATCTTGACCTAACTGACTTTCTTTGGCAGTTGCTGACTTCGTTTGGTCACAGTTTTTGCTGAGTTTGAAAGAGCATAGTTAGTTTTGTTGACAGTAGGTGGCATGACAGTAATATTGTAAAAGGCTTATTGGCAGCAATACATTTTGGAAATGAGATCATAAGCCATCAATTAGAGATCCACATGATGCTCAGAGACAGGATAACATAGAACAACACCTTCCAGTGTTCACTGAAATCATTCATGACTGTAGGGTTTGTAATGAAAGGATTGCAAGAGCAGAAGGTGTGTACAAATATGGAAATTTGTATGATGGCACACAACTAACATATGAAGGAAATTTCCACTGCACCCATTTTATGTGCAGTCACTGTACTGTGGAGTATACTTGTGTCTCAACAAAGAAATTGTTTAGAACTTTATTATACACATAGACAGTATTGTTTGTAACAACTTGTTGCTTTGCCATAATTACCTCAGTATTCATATTTATATTCCCAGTTTGCCCCTGAAGAAGAAAAGTCCACCTTTTTAAAGTGCTTGGGTTATAAGGTTTTTATTCATTTCTATCAAGACTTCCTAAACCTACGTGTTTTTCTAACATCATGCATATTTATATTATGGTATCTTACTAAGTTCATAGTCTCTGTTTATTTCTGTTGCACTGAATGATAATAAAATCTCATAAATATTCAGTCTGGAAAGGGTTAACTAGAAGTGTACTGTCATAAAACTGTTAATAATACGTGTGTGTGTATGTATCACCATCAAGTGCATTCTACTGTAAATCTAGTGGTTGAAGTATAAGTTTTATTTCTATTATCTGGAGTGTAACAGTCATTATTTTCCAAAAAATAATAAAAGATTGCCATAAAACTATTTTTTATTTAAATTATATAAAAAATTCAACTTTGGATTATTCATATACATATTTATGTATAATAACTAATAATCTTTACTCAAAAACTTAATTATTTCTTTTTCTTTAACGAGGAAATGTTTTAATGAACTACATTAAAAGTTTTCCTAACATTATATTCTAATCTTCTTATAAAAAATATATTTGGATGTTTTTTCATCAGGTAGTGAATGTACAAAAAATTCAGAGACTGTATTCCTTTACTGCGTACCATGGTTGTTGGATTCTTGCATGATTCTGGTAAGTTTACGATAAATGAAAACTGTTTTGTATATGTTAATAATATATAAAAAGTCCTTGCATTTGTGAACATAAGATATAAGAATAAGTTACCATGCTGATTGTTTCATCTATCAAACTGTGATCATTTCAATAAACTTTTAAATATATGCAAAGCTTAAAGGAGATTCTACTAAGGTGAAATATCAGTGATGATGTAGACACAAAGTGTTACTTCATGAATATTATGAATTTCAACAGTTATAAAAAACTGGAATTTCTTAGAATCTTATCTTGTACATTTAACTCTTAAAAAGTCCTATAGAAAAAAAGGTTAGTGTTAGGGCTGTATGGTATCCATGAATGTTTCCTTACCAAAGTATATGGAAAATGTTGTTGCTTCAGGTTTATCTTTATTCAAATTTCCTAACAACACTGGGAGATTTGAAATGTACAAAATAAGTTTTAAAAAGAAAATTGAAACTTTTTTTAATATTTGTAATTAAAATACTATTTTAATTATAGAAAATTGTATGGTTTATACATATTCTTTAAGACAAAAAAAAGACAGAAACAGTTTATTATGTTTTAGTTTACATATTTCAGGAATATATATATATATATATTTAAAATTGATAGTTTGCTGAAAGAACCCTAGCCCGTCAACTGCCTTCCTTGACAAAAGAAGAATACTGTCTATATTATATCTATATGGCCCAACTTTTATGTCTGAAGGGCAACTACACTGATGCATTAAAGAATGTGGATCACAGTCTGAACATACAGTTTCAAGTATGTGTATTTTAATCTATAAGACATCTTATTTTGTAAGTACACCTGTCCTTTTGTTGAAGTCTCCAACCTTTTACTTATTGATAATTGTAAAACTTAACCACCATTCTTGTTTTTCCTTCTTTAGCTCTAAACTTCCAAAATCTGTGGTATTGGCCTCCTCTTTGTCTGTCAAGGAGGTGTCAGCTGTAGTGCATCTGGAGTTGGAGTCCTACATGTGGCCTGGTCCGTCTTCTTATCCGATGACAGATATTCCTTTCCCTGAGGATCCAGTTTCCTCCATCTCCTTTTACTGCACCTTCTCCATACACTGCCACTGATTTATCTTATCCTTCTTGGATATGGTTTCTCCAGTTTGTTACTTTTTGTCCACTTTTCCTGTGTCCTATGATTCTTCCCCTTCCCTGCTACATTTTGGCCCAGCTACTGATTATTTAGTTTTCCCTCTTTTCCAGATACTCAGGTACATGCAGATCAATTTTCCTCTCACCTTCGTGTTGGAGCCAGTATGCCTCATCCTCATCATTTGCTGGACACACATGCCTTGGCCTACCATTGGGCTGAGTTTCTCTTTCTTAACTCTCAGAATTCTGAGTCTGTTATTCAGGCATGGGTTTCCAATTCTTTCTCTTCTCTTCACCTTTCCCCACCCCAATTCTCTTGTATTTGTCTTATCATAATTACTCTCCTACAATTATCCCTTGTCTATCCACCTGCTTTCCAAGGCTACCCATTGTTCCTATGAATGATTTTCGATGGACACTAAATTCTCTTGTCTTTTCAACCTTGGTACGTTTATCTTCATCTGTTTTGTCTCTCCATATGTGGTTGCTTTATTGTTAGGACTTATGAAGCAGTGGATTTTCAGTCCCCCTGTGGGACAGTGGTAAGTTTACATACTTGCAGTGCTGGGGTTCAGGGTTCCATTTCATAGGGTGGATGTGGCAGATGGCCCAGGGTTGCTTTGTTCTAACAAAATAACTTTACCTCATAGAATGCTGTTCCAATCAATGGTAATCAATACAGTCTTTAAATGATCTATGAAAAACGAAAAGGAGGCCACTTTAGGATAAGCTGCCTTTGATTTGTTTTTCTTCTGTTGGTTCTTTGAGTGTGTGATGTTTTAGGCTTTTTCCCAGTTGCTTTTGAGACTGCACCTTACTTGTTGGCTGAAAGCAAATTTTTAGTTTCTTTACCATACACGGATATTGTGGTTCATGCGGAAAGGTTTACTTCTCAGTTACGTGAAGGGACAGATAGGCCTTATCTGATACGTTGTCGGAACTTCGTGATTTAGCCTACCACCACCAGGTGTAAGCATTTTTTGCCTCTCAAATAATACATCTGGTCCTCGAATTTCAGGGTTCTAAGGCGGAGTTTGTAGTTCACATGAATACTTCAATGTCCTGTTGGGACAGAGTAAGTCTACAGACTCACAACTCTAAAATTCAACCTTTGGTAACCTTAACCATGGGTCCAGGAGCAGTGCATGTCCTTGAGTCACAATGAGTCATTCAGTTCACTTCTTCACCACTATTATCCTCCCAACTTGTAGGGTATCTGTCTCCTACAGTTCTTTGGGATTTGGAAACCTAGTTGTAGGGTTTTCTGAGTTTGGTTGGTCTGGGGGTAGTGAGAGGGTCGAGATAGTTCATCAGAGTTTTTATTCATGTACATTGATAGGCCTATGCCGACAGGAGATTGGTGTCCAGTTATCGATATTTCTCATCTCTATCAATGCCTGGATTCTCCAAGTCTCACAAGTTACTCATTCCTCAATCTGTGTTCATTTTTTTACTGTTGTGCACAAGGGTCAGGTACTGCAATTCTGAGTTTTAACCTTTGGAGTCACATTGGCTTTACATGGGTTCTGCCATATCATACGAGTTTTATTTCCTCATCCCCTTCATTCCATTGTACTGTGCACACACCATTCCATGAATAACTGGGTACTGCTGGCACCATCTCGTCAACTGTCAGACCATCACATCCTGATTCTACTTTCAGAAACAATCGAGGCAGACTTCCCTTTTAGAACTGAGACATCTTGCTCCAATTCAATATGCCATCAGTCTGGGTATTTTTCATCTTGTTTCTCAGTCAGGTTCTCATCTGGCTCAATGTTATAGAATAGGATGCCACGCTCTTACTTACCTCTCCTTCTCCCACTGTATGGATTGTTCTCTCTTTTCTGAGAATGTGGGCATCATTTGAATCCCTCGTGCCTTTTGGACAAGAACACAAGCGATCCTTTTATTGGTCTTTATGCAACCAAGAGATTATAAACATCGATTCACTGGTTTCCCCAGTTTCCTTAGTTGGAATCATTCTTTGATCTCGAGGGATTGTTAAATTGGGACACTGCTATGATATGGGTTCTTCTACTGCTACCTTGTCCAGAGTTCCATCTCTTCATGAATGCCTTGCTTCAGGGATGGGATGCATATACCAACAGTCAGGAATTCCGGGGTCTATGCACAGATAAAGTGGATTCCCTACACAATGGCTCCCCAGTGGCACAGCGGTATGTCTGTGGACTTACAACATTAGAAACCGGGTTTCGTTATCTGTGGTGGGCAGAGCATAGATAGCCCATTGTGTAGCTTTGTGCTTAATTTCAAACAAACAAACAAACCCTACACAATGTTTTCGTCCTTCTTACTCTTCAATGGGCAATGCCTCATGGTCTGGGCTTATTAACCCTATCGAGATAGGTATGGGTCAGGTAGCAATTCATCACATTTGTAATTTACATTCAACATTTTATTTAACTATTATTTTATAAACGTATGTCAGTACTATTGGTATCAAATTGTAGATTATAATTCAAAATTTAGTATTATAAATTAGTTAGCTAGTTTCTTAATTTGAAACTAAAAAGGCTAAATATCGATTTTGCTGTGTCACGTGGTACGTGGACTTCTGGGTGTGCTTTCCCTTATTCAGACCACTTCATGTCAAATCCTTCTGATCACTCCATATTGGCTGGCTCAGTCGTGATTTCCCCTATTGAACCTTCTACAGTTCTCTCCTCTTACTTTGTCCTAATCCCTCTTCCTTCAACCAAGTTCCTTCCTCTCACATCCAGCAGTATCAACACTCCATTTTCACCCATGTGTTTTGTCCAGTCTCTTTCAAGATGCACTGCACTTTCCTGTGTAGCCTTCCTTCTTTTTTGTTCCACTTGTTCTTCCCCCCTCCTTGTCTATCAACATAAATGATGCATTTTCCTTAGTTGGTTTCTATGTAATGGCTTCTCTCCTTCACAACCTTCTGTCCCTCACATTTATTAGTTTTTCACTTGGCTGTTCAACCAAGACTTATTCCTTTCAACCATTGCTCGTTACAGGGCAGCATTTTCGAATACTTTCTGATTTTCCCATTATTGTCATTTATTATATTTGCATATCCTTTCTGTTCTGTTTGATCTTTTCACCTTCTTCATCCTCCGTGTCCTTCCTGATTTGGGCCTGAATTTTGTTCTCCATTGCTTTACCTTTTGAAACTTTAGCCTCTTGTTTGTTGTACCATCTTTCACTTAAGACCTATTTCTTACTCCCTTTTTGAATGCAGCCATAGAAGGTCAGACATATCTGTTATAGATGCTTCCCCTATTATTTTCCATTACTCTTATATTCTTCTTTATACTGACCATGCCTTTTTCACTAAAGCATTTGCATTTCGTAAGGGGGACTGCATTTTCACCCATATCTCTCTTCTGTTCATTGCTCGTCTTTATTCTCATTCTAATCTGGAGCATCTTCTCTGTCCTTTCTAAGCAGGTTTGCTGTTATTTTTCCTGCATTGCTTCTTTCCATGGTTCCCATTCCCATCTCTTCATCCCTTGGAACTCTTCTTCTACCTGGGATCTTTCTCCCATCACTCTCATGGAGTGGTTACAACAGCTGATCTGTCTAATATATACTTTGGACTGGGAGTCTTGTTGACTTTTCCAGGGCTCTTTTTACCAAATTCAATACCTTTCTTTATCTTTGGATACTCACTTCCATCATTATCTGTTTGAAGAGATCAAGCAGGCTGGCATGTGGACTACCTCACATATTTTTATCACATGTTATTTTCATCATCTGGCTATCTTTTATTTTTCAGGATATAGCTTGCCTCCTGTCACCATTCTTGATACCCCTTACCAGCTCTGACTATCGTACCTTTAGAGCTGATGATGGAAGGGGGGGGGGGCAGCTGCACTGGGGCCCTGGGATTGTTGAGGATCTTGGTAGTGGTATATTCCAAGGCTAACTAGAAATGCATACCATTTAACCCTTTTGAGACGAATCATGGTGAAAGGCCATGTCATCTCGTTTGTTGATTCGCATTCAAAATTTTATTGAACTACTATTTCATGAATTTATGTCAATAAGTGTGGTATCAAACTGTAGATTATAATTAAAATTTTATTACTACATATTACTTAATTTCTTAATTTAAAAGCAAACATTAAAAAATCACAGATAAACATCGATTTTTTTTATGTCATGTAGTATGTTGAATGCAGCACTGGTTCAAATTAGATGTTTGTGAAGTCTAAATACTAAGTCTATAGTTTCGATCGAGTTAGAAATTCAAATTACAGATATTGACA
>NW_013670281.1:70181-74112 GCF_000517525.1 Limulus polyphemus
ACGGTCACTACCACTCACTTGACTCAATTATCTGTCTCTATAGCTCTCTTCAATATGCTGATAATTGCCGGGCTTATATATACAAAAATAGAGAGTGTCTGGCAAACTTGAGCCTTCATGATCCTTCTAGAAACTCATCACGTGTTACCAGCGTCACGTGACTTCTGCTTTCATAACAGTATATATAAAAACCTAAAAAAAATATTTTGTTTCATATCCTCCACGTGCAAGATTTTTAAAGGCTTAGCAACCTACATAAAGCAGCAACTGAGTACAAAGGTCATAAGAAGAAGAGATAATTGTTTGCTTTACTTCTTTATTTACTGTTCTGTGTTTAGAAAAAATAACTTTAAGAACTTATTTCAAAACAGTAATAATCTATATACATATATAATATATAATAATTGAAATGTGACTTTTACAAAATACTAGTGTACTAGAACTCAGCCAAGACAAGTTACTTTGCACAGACCAAAAGTCAGTTTTATGTTGTTTGATATGGTAACATGAGTGCATGTGAGCCGCATCATTGTAACTTCTGTATTGTTAGCCAAGCATGGGTGAAAGGTAAATATAATAAAAATACTAAATATATATAAATGTATAATGTTATGAGATTTAAGTTATTTTGTCTAAACATTTATGTTTTCATGTTATAATTTGTGTTCATTCTAGAATGAAAGAGCAGTAACTTATGTTTATTTCGTAATTTTTTATGGTGATTGCGAGATCGATTAAATCTACTGAACCCGTATAGAGATTAATTACTGAAAATAACAGATAAAATATAATTCTTTTTTTAAGAAATGTTTTATAACTATCCGGATATTATAAAGATTTTGCATGTGAAATTTGAAAATTTTCTGATGCATAAAAGTATTTTTAATCTTAAAATGAAAATTATTTTGCATGACAAATAAGCAAAATGTTATAAAAAAGGCATGACAAAAACGTTGATTTACAAAGCCTAAGACTTAATAAAAAATTAGATGTGAAAGCATTGTAATGTTTACTGATAATCTTCCAAATTTCATTAACATTCACTTACTAATTTAAAAGTTACAGCATAAAAACTATAACAAGCACAAAATGGTTATGAAGTCAGTCCCAGGGACCGACCCCATGCTGAAAATGTTAATGAGTTAAAATGGCTATTGCTTTTTCATGGATTCATGAAGAAATTTGGCACCTAAATTTCTTTTATTAAAAATCAACAAAAGTTAATAAATAGAATGAAAGGGGTGGGTGATGATATTACTGACCCAAGGGCCTGGGCTGGCTCTCAATGCCCCTGCTGAGGGGCATATAGTGCCTGCCGGGCAATACTTTAATTTAAATCCGCATCCTATGGTCAATTGGGTCTGTAACACTGATGAGATGGGGTGTTCAACAAGACTGCTAGAGGTTTCATCGTGGTGTATATTATTTAATAAACAAGACCTAATGCATACCATACCTACTCCTAGGTTATCATGAGTAAAGCAGTGTCAGGATAGCTGCCCATCCCTCCAGTCCTAGTTGCTGGCTTGCTTTTAAAAATAGGGTTTCATGGTCATTTATTGCACAGTCTTAAGGAGTTGCATTTCCCCTGAGGCTCTCCAATGCACTTTTACTCCTTTCTTTAGTGAAGAAGAGGATCCCTTGCCACTCGCCAGTTCCTAACCATTGGGATGGTGGACCATGGAAGCTTCTTCCTGAGTGTGGCCAATTCCACTCGGTAGAGAGTAGGGCATTGGTGTTCGGTATAGATGAAAATTTTCTGATGTCATCTGATTCCTCCTCCTATGATAGACCAGATGAAAAATTCCAGATACTGCCTGTTTTTGGACAGGAGTTGACCCACCACATTTGCTTTTCCCCATCCTGTGGTTCTTGAGTGGCCTGGTGTTGGATGTGTACGAGGTCAGCACACATGAGCACTACCTAGGATGCTTCCTGGTATGAAGGTTAAGATGGTTGGGACTCACCTACCAAGGACCAGGTGGAAAATATTTGGTTTTGGACTGGAGTTGACCTGCCACATATGGTCTGATGTGCCATAGCCACACTGTACCATAAGGTATGTCCATTTTCTATACTGTGTTTCTGGACTTGTTTCTTGTACTATGGGTGAAGAACATACCTTGGTACAGAAGGGATGTAGTTTCCACAGGTGTACCCATATACTTTCATGGTATAGGGCATCACACTCCATGGGTTCTCTTCAGTCATTTTCCAAAGGAGACTCATCTAGGTAGCTTTCAATGTGGGATTCTAACTAATATCTGTGTGTGTGAAGAGGTAAGTTTTCATATAAGAAATTAACATTTTCCAACACTGAAACCTGTCCTCCTCACTTCTAGTGCATATTTTCTTGCCTAATCTTGAGGGTGATGATTGTCCAATAAATATAGAGGGAGTCAGCTGCACTAGGTGGGTGTGTTGCACTCTTATTGGTGGAGGCTTGTTGCATGCTTATTTGCATGATACAGCACAGCAATACCACATGAAAACACATGAGTTTAGGTGAGAGCCTTAAGGGTAATGGTGAGCAAAGAATTGCATATATAGAGAGAGTGCAACAAAAACCAAGGAAACATAATATGTAAATATCTATTCAATGTTGGAAAATGTTAACTTATATCAGTTTATAATAGTGAGCTTGACACTGATCAGGAAAGATCTCATGCTTTAATTCCCTGTTAAATATGTTGATTGTCTTTTTTGTAAGCTTGTGTTACTTCTACTCAGTTACACATAACATTCCTCAAAGTAAACTGTGAATAAACTTTCTGTGTGCTAGATACCTACTTTAAGGCTACTCAGTGAAACAAAATACACAAAAATGGCCTTAAAATATTAATATTAACCTTATATGTATTTGAGTAAATTCATATTTATTTAGTCATTTAATATTTTCATTTAGCATAAAAATACATAGTTGTGTAGTTTGTAAGTCAATTACGTTATTCAAGTAACACACAATACCATTAACTACAAACCTTCAATTTTTATAAACAGAATCTGGATACTTGGGTATGGAAAGGACATGTTTTGTACATAAAGAAAGACTATACAGAAGCCCAGCAGTGGTATGAAAGAGTCGTATACTGTGGCCACCATTTGAATAACCAGCATTCAGTTTTGGTCAGATTAGGTGATATTTACATAAAAACAAAGCAGGTTAGTTACTTTAATAAAATATTATTGTTTTATATGCAAACAGTAATTCAAAAAATTAAATATTCTTTTTAAACTAATAATGTACGATTTTGATATAAAACCAAAAGTTGAAGATTTAACATTATAGCTGTTACACTATTCAAATTTAACATGTGAATAACAAGTAAACAACACCCAGAATTAGTTGCTAACCCTATGGCTTTCAGCATCTAATATTCTCAGAAGGTAACATAGCTCTTGTCATATTTCATTCCAAAAATAAAACTAGTTGATGAAATTGTTTAAAATTTGACAAGAACATTCCTAAAAGTATGTAGCTTCAGAAAAATAGAATGTTTAGTTTTATTTTTTCTGCTATTTCTAATGAAACAAGTTCATTATTTAATGTAGTTATTTGTACTTGGATTTTTAATAGTTCACTTGCAAGGTGATTTTTATTTGAAGTATAAAAATACTATTTATCTTACAGTTTTCACATTTCCTTTGTATAATCTCTAGAACCACCTAAATCAGTATCAATGTAAATGTTTATATTTTATTTTACATTTTCTCTACTATATGAAATGTTTAGAATTTAGAAATGGAAACATATACATACCTTTTAACTCTTTGTAGAAATCTTTTGAAACTTGTTTTTTTAATATGTGTAATTTCACATCTTTATCTTTTCACTTATAGTTTATTTTAAATTTTCCTTTCCAATTCTTTGTCTTTTATAATTTATGTTGATACATAAACTGGTGGCCAAGGGGCTTTATTATTATTATAT
>NW_013670281.1:74133-79993 GCF_000517525.1 Limulus polyphemus
TCTTACTAGTTTTCTACTATTTCCTTGCATAATCTCTAGAACCACCTAAATCAGTATCAATGTAAATGTTTATATTTTATTTTACATTTTCTCTAGAACCACCTAAATCAGTATCAATGTAAATGTTTATATTTTATTTTACATTTTCTCTAGAACCACCTAAATCAGTATCAATGTAAATGTTTATTTTACATTTTCTCTACTATATGAAATGTTTAGAATTTAGAAATGGAAACATATACATACCTTTTAACTCTTTGTAGAAATCTTTTGAAACTTGTTTTTTTAATATGTGTAATTTCACATCTTTTCACTTATAGTTTATTTTAAATTTTCCTTTCCAATTCTTTGTCTTTTATTATTTATGTTGATACATTAACTGGTGGCCAAGGGGCTTTATTATATTGCAACTCCTGTGCAGAGACTCATTTTACTAATGCTTTGCAAACGTGAATGATGCCATTTAGTTTGTATACTTTTACAATCCATGCAACAACAAGTTAAACCTAAAAAATCATTAAACCTTTCAGATATGATTTTTAAAACACAAATAATACATAATTAACTAAAATATAAATGGCAGATGGGTTTTAATTATAATAAATGCAAGATAATGCATGTGGGTTATGATTATTTGAATTATAAGTTCAATTTGGATTAACAGTGTCATGAAAGAAAGGGATATTGGTGTAATGGTTGATTAGTCTGTTAAGTCATCCAAGCAGTGTGCTGTTGCTAGTCGTAGGGCAAATAGGATTTTAGGTTGTATCTATAGAAATATTGAATAGAAGTCTAAAGAAGTTATAATTTCAAAGTTATAATATAATCACATTCTGAAACTGTAACATGTTCTTTCACCAGAGCTATCTCAACCTTGATTTGCCCTCTAACCATTGCTAAAATTTTCACCAGTGCACCAATCTATTATATAACTTCATTTTTGAACCATTAGAACAACATGTGCTAATCATGTGGCTATCTTCCACCAATCATACTGCACCATCTATACTAGCACAGGTATCTCCCTCTACCATTGTTCCTCAATCCTCACTTTCTTAATTGGCATTCTAGTGTATAAATGTGTGTTTTAACTTGTTCTTTATATGACTACAAAATTTTGATTGTGCTTGAATACAAATTAATATCAGTTTCTACTTCTTGAGTTTCATTTCCATTGTTTCCACTCATTTGTTTTTGAAATATTACTGATTTTTCAATTATACTTTGTTCATATGATATTAGAGATTTAATATAGCAGATGATAAAATTCCCACCATTAGTAGACAATGGTTCTGACACTAGGCCCCAGTTATCAGGCTCAACGATGTCTGCTGGGGAACCACAGGCTTTAATTCCCGGGG
Organism: Limulus polyphemus; assembly: GCF_000517525.1. Taxonomy (NCBI): domain Eukaryota; kingdom Metazoa; phylum Arthropoda; class Merostomata; order Xiphosura; family Limulidae; genus Limulus; species Limulus polyphemus. The sequence continues at coordinate 75,495 of NW_013670281.1, forward strand.
AGTTCATTCTTACGTTCAGTCAGCGATTTTTCCTTTCAAGTTACGATTTTTGTACAGAGGGATAGAGTTACTATGGAAAGTTTCTGTTGGGTTAGATCTTGTCCTTTTTCACAGGAGATCTGTGGTAAGTTTTTCAATGTGTATTTCTCATTCCCCCATAGTTATACTCTTGTTCAATGAGTTTATGTGAGCTGGCATGGATGTACCAAATTTATGCACTCTATGATTTAGGTCATTCATGTCTTCTCTGCTCAATGTTGGGTAAGTTAGATTTTTATACTTTGTTTACCATCTAGGTTACTTTAGTTTAAACTTGCATTTGAAGTTTATTTATTTCTTAATTTTATTTAAATGTTTACTTCTTTTCACTGTTAATGTTATTTAGTTTGCAAGTTCTTTTTACTTTACTAGTAGTCACATCTAATTAGGGTCATTTATCTTCTCAGTCCCTTTAGTGGTATTGCACTTTAGGTGTTACTTATTCATTTATGTTTTAAGTCGAATTTCATGGTTTTGCAGGTTTGTTATTTTTATATACGTTTTTTTGGTTCATTAGTAATGATTACTTTCTCTAAGTTCTTTAGTTTATGTCTTTGTGACAGTTCTGTTGTATATAGAGGTTCTCTCTGTGGGTTTCAGACTTCCATTTTGCTTCCCCTCTATTCACTTCCTAGATCTCCTTTCCTCCTACTTGTGATTATACCTTGTCCAGTAGTCTTGTCGAGTCTGTTCGAGTTCTACTACACAAAGGAGCTTTGAAATGGGTGGTGCTCACTCAAACAAGATTTTACTCCCATCTTTGTTGTGTTTCCAAATACACAGAAATTTGTAGTCCTGTCATCGATCTATCCTGGCTGTATAGTTATCTGGAAATGCCTTGTTTCACCATTGAGTTCTACCTCTCACTTCAGTGGGTTTTTTGCTCCAGTGTCTCGTTATTTTTCTTTGGCTCCTCTACAAGGGTTCTGCCTTCCAGTTCTGGGTGTTACCATTCTGTCTTTCTTCAGCTCTGTGTGTGTTTTGTCGATTGGTACACTCTCTTGCACGTCATCTTCACTAGCTGGTTTTTCAGACTCACCATTTCATGAATGACTGGCTTCTGCTCACCTCTTCCCATGCATAGTCAGTCACTCACACCCACTTCCTTCTTTGAGAAGCTACTCGAGTGGGATTTCTCATCAAGTTGGAGAAGTGCTTTACTACCCCCTCACAGTATGTTATTCATTTGGGGGTTCTCTTCACTTTCTGTCTCGGTCAAGCCCAGCCTTCTTCACTTCAGCTCCAGGATATGGAGTGGGCAGCCACGTTAGCCCTACCTTCTTCTTCTCTCTCTGCACATGAGGTTCTATCTCTTTTGGGGATATAGGCTTCTTTGGAAGCTCTCATTTTCTTGGGTTGGACACATATGCATTCCCTTCATTGGATGCTTCTTGACTGGTGGAACTTCCCCCATGATCCCTTGGACTATCCCATCTCCCTTCCACCTAGGATCAAGGTCAACCTTGCTTGGTGGCTCAACAGGGACTTGACCACAGTATTCCTCCACCTCATCCCGTGTCTCATCTGTTCACAGATGCTTCCTTGGTAGGTTAGGGGTTTTCCTCAGTTCCCCAGAGATTTTGGGTCAGTGGAGGAGGCTCCTCTCCACTTTCCACATCCTGGAACTTTTAGCTGTTCATCAGGCTTTATATTTCTGTAGGAGAGGGTGGTTATGGTTCATTCTAACAATTCCACTGTCATCAGCTTTATCACCAAGCAAGGGGGAAACAAGTCCAGAACTCTGTCTTTTCAGATACTGGATTTCCTGTATTAGGCCTATGACCACAACATGTTGATTCTGGTGTCATGTTCTCAGAGTTATGAATCATCTGGCCAAGCTCTTATCACATCCCAACCAGGTTCTCCACAGATTGGTCTTTTCATCCTCAGGTATTTCTGTGGGTGTGTTCTCAACAGGGAATGCTACATATATGTATGTGTTTCCCACTAACTGGAATGTCAAATTTCCTTTTTGGTCTCCAGTTCCTCAACACTCAGCTCTGGGGTGGATGGTTTTAGTCAAGATTTGAGGGGTCTTCACCTATATACCTACCCACCAATCTGACTACTTTTCTGGGTCTTTTCCCTTATCCAGACCACTTCTTGTGTTCTGCTGGTTGCTTCATATTGACCTGCTCAGATGTGGTTCCTCTACTCTGGCCTTTACTGAGCAACAGACTCATGATCTAATGTTTTTCATTCCAACTTCACCACACTCCTTCTTTTTGTGTGACTTTTGTCCAGTCCCATGCCTCGACTCAGGTACTCACCCCTCGTGTATTGTCTTTCCTTGCCTGTACCATTTACCCTTCCTCCTTGTCTATGAACCAGAGGCATTTATCTTGCTTCTAACTTTGGTCTATTTTCCATGGCTTCTGACCATCCTGTACTTCTGTTCCTCACTTGTCTCAGTTCTTCATCTGGTTGTTTGATCAGAGTTTGTCTGTTTCAACTGTTGTTCTTTATATAGCTGCCCTGTCGACTACCTTCCATTCTCCCAATTCCAGAAAGCCTTCTCTTCCCCAGTTTTTTCTCCTTTTCCATTCCTTTTATCTGGTCCATCTGCCACATTCCTTTGTTCTGCCAGATTAGAATCTCAGGGTTGTTCTTCAATCCCTGTCCAATTCTCCCTTTGGACCCATTGCAATGTGTTCCTTGTACCATTTTTCTCTAAAGACCTAATTCCTCCTCCTTCTGTCATGTGGTCATCATCATTCCAATATTTATGTCATCCTTTACCATTCTTTGTATGTTATCCACTATCAGGATCAGGCATTCCTTCCCAGGATATTGGCTACCTGGGAAGGTTGTTTTGCCTTTTCTCCTATTTCCTTACCTTCCTTTCCCATTTGTATTCCTGTTCATATCTGGATCATCTCCTTTGTCCAGTTCATTCCCTATTATGTTATTTGGTTCACTCTTCCTCCATTTGTGGTTCTCTTTCCTGTCTAATTGTTCAATAGTATTCCTCTGTTTCTCGTGATCTTTCACCTCTTATGCTCACTGGTTGGGTTTGGCAACTCATACGACTGGCATACTTTGATGCGTCCATGGCAGGTTGCCATCTACATACTATTTTTGCTCCCCAAATTTGTCATCTCCCTATGTGTTTAACTACTCGAAACTGCCGTCTTTTGGAAGAGATTGTTTAGGCTGGTATGTGGACAACTCCAAATACATCTTTCGCTCTTTCTCTGCACAATGTACGATAAGTGGTAGTATGACAAATGTAGTCCATCTGGGCAAAAATCATTAAGTGGTAGCACCTTGCATATTGATAGTATGTTTCATATTTTGTAAGAAAAGTATTGAGAGATCAACAAGTGTGGTCCACCTGGGTAAATACATTGATTGGAACCACCTTGTGGTTATTGAGTACAGTAAATGAGGTCCATCTGGTCAGAAAACATCCAGAGGAAGTACCTTGCATGAATAGTGTATGTCAGAAAACATCACAGGTCAGTAGGGATGGGTAGAAATCTCTATCTGCTGTACTCACGAAGTCCATGAGTGATGGTCCTTTATATATGATACAATGATAATATATATACATATAGATACACACCACTGGATAGGTGGCCAGTGGTCTTACAGAAACATCCCATCTCCAGAGTGAGCATTATAGAAGTATACAGATGTAGTACTAAGATATAGAATTTATCATACCTCATGAGGCAACACACGCCACTTGGTGGGAACCTGAAATATGATGTATATCAACAAAATAAGATAAAAAATTAAGGCACTTGCCCTAGATGTTTTTTGCCTGGGTGGACCACACTTGTTAATCTTATAAACTTGTGCAAGGCACTTCCATTGTTGTTTTGGCGTAATCCATCGTATCTTAAGGTGCTTCCCCTGAGTGGACTGCACTTGGACTATTCATATATGATCCTTTAGCTCTAGCCACATATTCTTATATCAACTTACAGGCTTCTTCTTGAAATCCAACTATCATTGTGTCATGTGCTCATACTCATTACATATGTGGACGTCTTACATAATAACTATTTTCCATGGGCAGAATCTGTCTTACATGACATAGTGCCTATCTTTCAGTTCTGCCCTATATGTCTTAATTTGTTTATTACTGGGAGCAAAGAGCATACCTGTTCCAGAAGTAGTGTTATACCCCACAGGTGTGCTCCTTTTATAATTTTGACACACCTGTTCTTTCACGGAGGTTGTTGTCTGCTTGTTTGATTACTTTTGTGCCTTCACCAACCCCTCCACTTTTGAAATGTGGGATTCTAGCTTTGGGTGGGTGGAGGTAGTATCATTTTCGAAATTAACATTTTTAACACTGAAACTGTATTTATAATAGGTACTTACCTCCTCTCACTCAATTAACAAAATAAAATGCTAATTAAAAGTACATGAATACAAACATATAGGAGTTTCAAGCCAAATCAGTCAAGCATGTATGCTTTCCCCATTTACACACACACAATCAAATTAGT
>NW_013670281.1:80993-85946 GCF_000517525.1 Limulus polyphemus
ATTTATCTACTGATAACTTCAAAATTCTAACATCAGGATCATCAAACTATGAGCTCTTGGTGAAAGAAAATCAATGTATCTCAAATGAACATCCAAGCCTAAGAATTATCTCAGTTTCTTTTAGCTCTCCTTGTTTTAATATGTTCATTTTATTAAATTGTATTCTTAATCTTTTAAAATATACTTATTTCTTCCTCTCTGAGTCTTATATATATATATATTTCTCTCCATATTAAAACTTATACTGTTTGTTGTTTTACTATATATATATATATACACACACACACACAAATATATACATATAATAATAAAAGGGTGTGTATGTGTGATCTAAGAAGAAAGAACTTAGAAACCTGAAATTTTCCACCCATACTAAGTGGGCCATGAGGGTGTGCACCTGGGTATTATTACTTATCCACGTACGTATGTGCGCACATGCTCATCTTTTTAATGATGTAAGCTAGTGAAGACGACATAGAAAAGAAGTGTGACTGCCATAGCTCCAAGGAGAAAGAACCTAGACACCTAAAATTTTGCATCCATACTGAGGATGTGCACCTGGGTATTACATGGGGTGGTGGTTAAAGAAAGTGTTCCAAAACGCAACAGTAATTTCTTGACGTCCTAACATTACTTATCCACGCACATGAGTGAGCACATCTTTTTGTGAGGTAAACAAGCAAAAAATACATAGAAAAGAATATGTGACTTCCAAGAGCGTGTGTATTCTGAACTCATTTTAGCATAAAAGTATAACCTGTATACTTTTGTTGCTAAGCAATGTGACATAAAAGCCATTGTTGGAACGCATTGTTATCAAAATGCACTGGCTTTTCTATATATTAGAAGTTGTTATATAAGGAACTACTTCTTTTCTATGTGGATTTTTGCTAGTTTGCCTCATTAAAAACATGTGGATGCGTGCACCTATGTGGATAAGTAATACCTAGGTGCACTCTCTCAAAGTCCATTTAGTATGGGTGCAAAATTTCAGGTCTTTAGGTTCTTTTCTATCAACCTAATAACCCGAGTGAAGCTGGGTACTTTCGTTAGTATATATATATATATGTGTGTATGTGTGTGTACTACATATGTATGTTGTGTGAAAACATTTTAGATTGCTTATGTGGAATGTTTAAGTTCTGAAATGTCTGAATACAGAGATTTGAAAATTTTCTACATCCTCACAAGAAGAAGTCTAGCCTTGAAATAAGTGTTGTAGTGAACTATGCACTAGAGTGACACATTCTTTTAGACTGGAATGTGTTTACATCTGCTTAGTTAGTCTCTAATCTTTTGTTTTTTTTATAATTGCTGTTTCATAGCTTTAAGTGTCTGTTACAGGAACACTACAAGGAAAAATATCCTGGATTATATAATGTTAATTCACTGAAAATAATATTAACTTTTCTTCTGGTAACTTCTGTATGCACATGTTACAATCCTTCCCTCTATAAAAAAATTATTCTCAGGACAAAGAAATTTTTTATTTGTCAGTTTCTGTGATCTTCTAAATTATAATACCTTTGTAGTATACTCAAAATATGCATAAACATTTCTTCAAATCATTAATGCATATTTTCTGTTAAAGGGATAACATAACCAAGCTAAGACTATAATAACAACATATACTACTTTCAACATACAAAATAAAAACCCAAAGTAATCAAATTTACTGTATATAAACTACAGAATGCTCAGTTCGTGATACTAACATAACTATAAAATAAGAGAATTTTAACATTGGGTTATTGTAACGGTGCTTCTTGCATCTAAGTGCATGGTTAATTACTAACGTTATATCTTAATATTCTCTAACATGTAAATTGCTGGTTGGTGGCTTCTCTATCCACTCAAACAGTCCATTCACCTTTGCTAGACAACAGTGTGTTCCTCCCCATGTATGGTAAGGGCAGATGACTCATGCTAGGTCTACTTGGCTGATGGCCAAACAGCCTCGGTCCTCCATGTTGAAACATGGGACATTGGTCATTCATCCAGCTAGTTCTATCTTTTCCTTCTCTTTTTTTTGTATAAATACCCGTCCATTCTAAATGATGGAGGTAGATGTTGATCCACTCTGTTTGTTGCCTATCTTCCTCAAGGATAAGTCCTTTATTCAATAGGGTTCAAAATAGATGTACATCATACCATGCAGTGTAACAGGATTTCATAGTTTGTTTTTTGATTAAATATCCATCAATGAAGTTGTAATCCTCTATATCAATGGTGGCACTTGTTGTGAGTGGTAATCTGTAAGTTGTGTATACTGTTAGTTCACTGAACATTCAATCACGTAACACTTTTGCTGCACACATGTTGACATTTGTGCTGTTGCAAGCCTGGTTAGTTGTAATCCTCTATATCAATGGTGACATTTGTGCTGTTGCAAGCCTGGTTTATCTTATTCTTCCATAACCACCTATCCTATTCCTATTATAAGTGCATTCTTGCACTTTCTTAATTTCTGTTTTCCTTTCCTCAATTTACCCAACTTCTTATTGTGTTCTATATTATTCATTCTTAGTGTCACTCCCTTTTCTTTTACTAATCAGATTAGTCATTACTTGTCTCTCCAACTCCTTGTTTGTTTGTTTTTATACTACCTTGTTATCAGTTTTGTCTAAACCATTTTAGTAATAATTTTGAACTTGTATAGTTTAACAATTAGATAACCTCATCAGTAGGTTCAATAGTCTTTAAATTTTGTGTTTCATCCAAGCAGTATGTCTATTTGCTACTTTTACTTCTATCTCTCCAGGTCCTTTAATTCTCCTATTACAATTCTTTCTTGATAGGTAAAGTTTTTGTCACTTTTTTTAGCCTTATCTTCCTTTCACAGTTCTGCTATAACATCTAGTTTTCATAGCTTGAGGGTTGCTAGCTTGTCATTGATCAATATAACAATACGTAATAATATAATTATTAGGCATAGCTTTATCAGTATTGAATTAATCAACTTCCAAGTAATAACTGTTCTTCTTTCAAACATTTCTTTTAATTTGTTCTCATGTTCAATGAACTCTTTTATAGTTAATTCTAATCCTCACCTATCCAGTGGTAAATATTGAGTTTCTTGTAATATAGCCTTAATTACTGACGTTTCTCCACTGGACTCTAATGCTTTGAATAATTTCATTAACCCTTGCATGGTTGACATTTTTATATTTAGTTCTGCAACTGTGTATTTAGTCTTGCTTCTAAAGCTTGAGGGTAAACTTATACCTTGTATATGTGTTGAAAAATTTATCATTAATTTTGAATAACTGCTCTCTCTCAATTTTATCGGTGTACATATAGCTTGAAGCATACTATGGATAGGGTTATTTCATTGTTTAAAATTGAATAACCAAATACCAAGTGTCTGAGTTCTGTAAAAGTAAAATAGTTGAAAAGTAATGACTCTCTTTTCACATAATTACAATATCCTGAATTCCTCCAAATATTAAGCAGTTACATGATAATACTGATACTGAATGTATTTCTGAATTTTGATCACATAATGTGATTGGTCCTTCAATATATTCCATAATATCATTTTCAATCATATCTAAATAAGTGTGTGGATCTTTAAAAATAGCTATATAGGGATTCTCACTTTCTACTCTCAGTGAAAGTGTTATTTAATGCTACTGGCAATGAAACCACCTTATATGATTTAAACAATCTATGTTTTGCTTTGAACAGTGCTTGAGGTGGGGAGAAAGAGGAAGTGGGAGGGTCTGTGAAATGTTTGAAGCTGAGTACTATTTTTCTTGTTTTTCATGTGTATTTTTTATTTATTATTATAGAAGTAACTAAAATATAAAAAATAGAAATGTATTGGGTTAGATTAGGTAAAATAATGAAAAATAATAATAATAAAAATTCTTCACAAGGTATGCAATATTGTAATAACATTTCTAGCAAAGTTCTGTTGAATATTTCGACTAGTCCAGAAGCATCTGGATGACATGCAGTTTTTCTATTTTCTTTACTCCTAATGACTTGCATATAAAATTTTGATTCTGAAATGAAATTGGTATATCTACCTGATAATAAATACTGTGGTATTCCATGTTGAGCTACAATTTGCTTTGATATACTATGGGATGTTCTTTTTCATCTTTAGTAAGTCATAAGGTGTTCTTCCCCCTTTTCATCTAACTGAGATAGGACTGCTCCGAAAGGATAACCCGAAGAATCTGTGCTGAAAATAAATTTGTTATTAAAGTCAGGGTAAATCAGAATTGGTGCTTTTAATAGGGAGTCTTAATTTTTCAAATGCTTTTTGTCTTTTGTCTGTCCACTGGAAAGCTACAACCCTCTTTGTTAATGCTATTAAGGGTCTTGCAAATATTGCAAAATGTGGAATAAGTCTTCTGTTAAACCCTACAGAACCTAAGAATGCACAAATATCTTTGATTATTTTTGGCACTGAGTAATTCTTACATGACCTCTAACTTTTTTGAGTCTGCCACATGACCTAAATAATTCTACCTCTTTTCTCAAAAATTGACACTTGTTCACTTTTAATTTTAAATTTGCTTTTTTTGATTTATTTAAAACATGTCTCAACCTCCAAGTGTTTCTTGAAACTCATGGCAAAACTATGATGTCATACAAGTTACAAAACTTTCTGATTCTAGTAGTCCTAACAGTACTATATCCATTAATCTCCAAAACTTTGGAAAGGCATTACATAAACCAAAAGGCATTCTGTTGAACTGATATTTCCTTGATGTAATGTCTTTGCAGTTTAGCTTTATCTTCTCCCTTATATTTGACTTGCCAATACCTGCTTTGCAAGTCCATGTACAAAAATAACTTACTCTGACATAACCTGTATAAAATATCTTGTATATTTGGTAAGGGAGACATTCTTGACAGTTACCAAAATCAGTTTCATGAATTCAATACAGAATCTTAATTTACAATATTTTAGGAATCAACACAACTGGGACTACATAAGGA
>NW_013670282.1:0-3613 GCF_000517525.1 Limulus polyphemus
AAGTCTGCTAAGCTGTAGTTTGATTTGCCGCTTCTCGTTTCCATTTTTTTTATCCCACTTCTGACACCAATTTGTTACGTTTCCGTTTGTTAATTAATTTTCCGTAACTTCGTTCCGACGAAATTTTAGCGACACAAGTCCTTACTTAATAAAACTGGTTTATTCTTTCCGAATATAACTTTACCGATACACTCAACTTCAACAATCGCGCTAAAACAAACGCTATAACGAACTTCAACAATACTCTGACTGCAGATCAATTACTCACTGTCTACACACATACTACATTATTCGTCACGTTGTCACCCTCTTTTATATACCAGCCTACCCTATCTAGTAAATACTAGAGCATTCGCCAGGGTACGGGATAGTTCTAGAAACTAGAGGGCGTGAGAATAGTCACGTGATCTCGATGACGCAACAATATTTTGTTTTTGAAATTTCGTATTTAGGTGTTGCTTTTCTGAGTTAAGGGGTAATATTTTTGTGTTGTATTCAGCGTCATTTTATGGTTCAAAGGTTTTATCTTCTTGTGATTAAATGTAGTGCCCATGATATGTATATAATCTTAGGAACAAAAGAAGGTTAGCATGCTTTTTTTTTTACAATGGAAGGGAAGCGTGAATGACCGAGGGTTGTTGGATTAGAACTGTACCTAGTGAGGTCTCTATGCAACTTCCAGGCTATCATCTGTCAAAGCACAGCAGCTTCAGCTCTGGTCCATATAACTGGCGACCAATGGAGAGAAAGTAGACTGATCACTGGCAGATGATTCCCTTTAATCACAAAATAGGGTTGAACAATTATAGCTGTATAAACTTTTTTAACCAATATACTACAAAGCTTCTCGTCAATAAATTCGTTGATTGGTGAACGAATTTCCTCAAATAATGAACTTCTTTTGTCATTTAGATAGATGAAGCAGTCTCAAGTGAACTTTGCTCAGAAATCCACCTAATTCCAGTTTTTCTTATATCTGATTAGTTTTTGCAGTTCTTTTAAACTGGTTGGGCTCCAAAGATCATCCTTGTATATTGTCTACTTGGTGAATTAACAGCTGTTGATTCTTCACAGTCGTAACTGAAATGGTAATTTTTCCTACGTTTATAACTTCTTTTTCTGACATCCTCTGCGAGTTTTTCATTACAGGCAATCTGTCCTTTCTAGATACAGTTAAAACACCTAATATCTTCTGATTTATTTCTTAAATTTTGCGTAACTAATATTTTCAGTTCTTCCAGATTACTGTCAGTGGAGTTTATGTTTCAATACAATTTGATCTGATGATCCCACAACTTCAAGGTGTACATTTAGGTTTTTATTTGCAGCTGTAATGTATTTAACTGTATGAAAGATATAACCTACTTTGCTTCAGCCTAGTTATCATATTGTCTGTTATGGAATCTATAAATTGGTCAAGTACCAATGATTCCATCACTTCGTGTGCAGCATCCTATTAAAATAATTAGGCAAGCCTTTCATATCTCCCGAAAGTTTGTTTAAAATCTCTTCTTTCCTCTACACAGTTCTTAGGAACTTTGCCTTTGACACTTATTTCTTGTATGTCACTGTGAATCAGTTAGATAAGCAACTGCCATTGCTTGTTCATTGTTATGGCTCTCAGATGTAAGGTTGCTTAATGTCATTAAAGCTGGTCCTTTTAAATGAGCAAAAAGATTAATAACACGTTCCTCACTATTCATCCATTCAATCTGAAAAATTCACATTTTCCTTACGTGAAAATGTATTTCTGATAGCTACCTCTTGATACAGAATAGCTTATTTTTCTATTTAGTTCACGTGATCTGCCAAAGAGACTTTGAAACCACCATCTTTGTGGAAACTCACACCTAATCTCACGTGAATTTACGTCATTGCATGATGACATAATCATGAAGCAGAATCCTTCACCAATAGGAGTACAACATACCTCCATGTGCAATGACACTTTCTGCATTTGTGCCCATGAATCCTCATTCTTTGATAAGGCAATAAAGAAATGTGCACTGGGAAGTGGGGAATTGAATGAGAATGTGTATGGAGGTGAGTATCTACTTAAAATATATTTTCAGATAAGGAAATGTGAACTTTTGAAACAACTGCTCATTCTGCCTATTCTCATGTTGAGATGGTGGAGGGATTGGTGCAAAGATTACATAGATGATCTCCCTTCAAAAAGCATCCAAAGGAAGCCCAAGGAGTATGACATCCAGTGGCAGGGGTTCCATAAGGGCACACCTGTAAGAAACTTCATTTCCTCTCATCCATGGTATACTCTTCACCCATGTATAAGAAGTGAAGAAGGTGATTATGAGGAGAACCCTATTTTTAAAAGAAAGTCAGCACTAGGTTTCGAACTATGCAACTAGGAGAATGGACAGGAATCCCCTGCCTGTTATACTCATGTTAGTTCATCAGTGGGTACAGTCTAAATCAGTCCTTGTCTAGGAAAATGAGCACTGGAAGGATACCTTGGGTGGTTTCATGAATCACCCTATCTCAGGACAGTCCTACTCTGTTTATATTTTGGTTACATATACCCTGGCAAGCAACACTTGTCACTGAGTGTGATCCTGTGTGGGACTAGAGGGTTCTGTAAAAGGAGGATAAGAAAAAAGAAGGTACAGCGTGTAAAGAATAGTGACCAGAGGCAAGCCATAGGTTGATGAGGAAAAAACGACCATATTATGAAGATAGTGTGTAACAAAGGTGTGAGGGATTGTACATGTGCCTACTTGAAGAATCTTCTCCAATGGACAATAGAAGTTGTCAGGATTTTAGGTATATGAGTGGTTGAGCTGGAATTTTTCTACAGTAGGTGTCTGTGACTTGTTAGGCGATAAATTTGAACAATATACCACAAGTACACATTCCACCTGTTTTGAAATAATATATTCAAAACAAGTCAAACATATGTGCAAAAATTCTGTACCCTATAGAATATCATAGTTGTATCTAACACTCTAAATAATTCTCTTTTCTTGTCAAAAGTCCACTCAGGCTGATTCAATTACTTTAGAATCCAATTGACAAGAGTTATTTTTCTCTATCCTGTTTCTTACTATTCAATCTTCAATAAAATCACTTACATTGCCTCGTTGATTACACAGTTGTATCTCGAACTTTAAATAATTATCTCCTTTCATCAAAGTCCACACAGACGGGTTCAATTACTTTAGAACACCCTTTGACAAGACAAATAGTTCTTCTTATCTCTGTTAAATTATAAAACTCACACTCAAATATCGCCCATTGTGGCTGGCTAACTTCACGTTTTATAACTTTTCTCTGACTGAACTTTACTTTCATTTCACATTTTCTGTACTTAACTTGTACTGCAAGTCACCTATATATATATATACACACACATATATATATATACCATTTTCACCGAGGCCTCAAACTTTCTATAAACTACGTAAGCGGCATTATAATGTAACAATACTCAGTTACGGTAACGAGAAAAATACCGAATATTCGAGTAACGTGACGTCAACAATATTAAGGAAGCCTACACAACAATGTAATTGCAAACACAGCGTACGATTCATACAAAGTTACATAACGAAATTTGTCACAACTATCACTTTTAAAACAATCCATCTTCAACATT